>NW_027142992.1:0-98375 GCF_026170545.1 Melanerpes formicivorus | reverse complement strand
AAGCCCTCCTTCAGATCCTGGAAGGCCACAATTAGGTCTCCTGGGATCCTTCTCTTCTCCAGACTGAACAGCTCCAACTCCCTCTGTCTGTCTCCATACCAGAGCAGCTCCAGCCCTCTGCTCCTCCTCATGGCCCTTCTCTGGACACCTTCCAGCACCTCCAGATCCTTCCAGGAACAGAGGCTCCAGAACTGGACACAGAGCTCCAGGTGTGGTCTCAGCAGAGTGGAGCAGAGGGGGAGAATCCCCCTCCCTGGCTCTGCTGGCCACACTTCCTTTGTTGCAGTCCAGGCTCTGCCTGGCTTTCTGGGCTGCAAGTGCTCACTGCTGGCTCCTGTTGAGCTTCTCATCCACCAGCACCATCTTTTCTTCTGCTCTCAAGAAAATTTGACCTATCAGAAAGAAAATCTTGCATTTTATATGCCTAGAATAGCAGTGGTTTGGTCAATCTGACCTGCCCCAAAGAAAATCTTGCATTTTAAAATCTGTTAGAACAGCAGTGGTATGATCAACATGAGTGTTACTAGAACACCTGCATGTGCTAAGCAAAACAGAGCTGGCATGTATGGCAAGCTTATTTACCCCACAAATACATCATGCCAAGCTTCTAAAAACCCCATATAAATAAGCTCTCAGGAAGTAAAAATACACTTTGTTTCATCTTAACCCAGGTATCCAAGAACAACCTGCAGAGATCTCTACAGACAGAGAGCAAGAGAAGGTTCCCACTCTGTTTTCATTGCACAAAGTGACACAGAGAAATCACCTAACTAGTGGGAGGCTGCTTTGGGGGGTTTAGAACTATACCTGAGTCTGCATTTTACCTTTGGCAGATTTCTCCTCATTTTAAACACACAGACTTTGTTTCTTAAAACAAAAAAATAAATACAAATCATTCAGCTTCAAGAAGGAGTTGATCTGCTGGAGGGTAGAGAGGCTCTGCAGAGGGACCTCGACAGGCTGGACAGATGGGCAGAGTCCAAGGGCATGAGATTGAACACATCCAAGTGCTGGGTTCTGCACATTGGCCACAGCAACCCCATGCAGTGCTACAGGCTGGGGTGAGAGTGGCTGGAGAGCAGCCAGGCAGAGAGGGACCTGGGGGTGCTGGTTGATGGTAGGCTGAACATGAGCCTGCAGTGTGCCCAGGCAGCCAGGAGGGCCAATGGCATCCTGGCCTGTATCAGGAACAGTGTGGCCAGCAGGAGCAGGGAGGTCATTGTGCCCCTGTACACTGCACTGGTTAGGCCACACCTTGAGTCCTGTGTCCAGTTCTGGGCCCCTCAGTTTAGGAAAGATTTTGAGGTGCTGGAAGGTGTCCAGAGAAGGGCAACAAAGCTGGGGAGAGGCTTGGAACACAGCCCTGTGAGGAGAGGCTGAGGGAGCTGGGGTTGCTTAGCCTGGAGAAGAGGAGGCTCAGGGGAGACCTCATTGCTCTCGACAACTACCTGAAGGGAGGTTGTAGCCAGGAAGGGGTTGGTCTCTTCTCCCAGGCACCCAGCACCAGAACAAGAAGACACAGTCTCAAGCTGTGCCAGGGGAGGTTTAGGCTGGAGGTTAGGAGGGAGTTCTACACAGAGAGAGTGCCCATTGGAATGGGCTGCCCAGGGAGGTGGTGGAGTCACCATCCCTGGAGGTGTTCACGAGGAGAGTTGATAGGGTGCTTGGTTGCATGGTTTAGTTGATTAGGTGGTGTTGGATGATAGGTTGGACACGATGATCTTGAAGGTCTCTTCCAACCTGGTCTATTCTATTCTATTCTATTCTATTCTATTCTATTCTATTCTATTCTATTCTATTCTATTCTATTCTATGAAAGGCCAAATTCAGAAAGAAAACAGAATAAAGCTCTCCCCCTTAGCTGCTTCACCTTTGAAGGGTCACTGGTGATTTTTTTTTTCTATCAAATCCTGTTTACAAACCAATTCCTAAATATAACTTTTGGGATGGCAGGCCTGGCAACACTATAAATCCCACAGAAGGGTATCAATAGCTGTATTCATGAAAAGCCAGATATTTATTGTTTCAATCCTGGGTCTTCTTTACCAAAAGTTTCTAGCAGGAGGACACCAATGAGACTGCTGCACATCCTCCCTTGAGTCCAAATAGTGCAAAAGCAGATTTGAAGGTAAAAATGAAGATTAACTCATTCACTCTTCTTGTTCCTCTTCTGGGACCACACAGATACACACACACATCAACAAAGGAAACATAGCAAATCCATTCACAGAATTGAAGTTATTTGGCATTCCTTGCACTGGGTGAGCAAACATTAACTAAGATCACAGATTCACAGAATCACCAAGGTTGGAAGAGACCTCAAAGATCATCGAGTCCAACCTGTCACCACAGACCTCATGACTAAACCATGGCACCAAGTGCCACATCCAATCCCCTCTTGAACACCTCCAGGGATGGTGACTCCACCACCTCCCTGGGCAACACATTCCAGTGGTGAACGACTCTCTCGGTGAAGAACTTTCTCCTCACCTCCAGCCTAAACCTCCCCTGGCACAGCTTGAGACTGTGTCCTCTTGTTCTGGTGCTGCTTGCCTGGGAGAAGAGACCAACCCCTTCCTGGCTACAACCACTCTTCAGGTAGTTGTAGAGAGCAATAAGGTCTCCCCTGAGCCTCCTCTTCTCCAGGCTAAGCAACCCCAGCTCCCTCAGCCTCTCCTCACAGGGCTGTGCTCAAGGCCTCTCCCCAGCCTCGTTGCCCTTCTCTGGACACATTCAAGTGTCTCGATGTCCTTCTTAACCTGAGTGGCCCAGAACTGGACACGGTACTCAAGTTGTGGCCTAACCAAAGCAGAGTACAGCGGCACAATGACTTCCCTGCTCCTGCTGGCCACACTTTTCCTAATGCAGGCCAGGATGCCATTGGCCCTCTTGGCCACCTAGGCACAGTGCTGGCTCGTGTTTAGGCAGCTGTCAATCAGCACCCCCAGGTCCCTCTCTGTTTGGGAGCTCTCCAGCCACTCTGACCCCAGCCTGTAGCTCTGCAAGGGGTTGTTGTGGCCAAAGTGCAGACAGAACCAGCGTATTTCTTGTCTGATCTGGACAGAAGTTAACAGCCCCAGTTATAATTAATACCTCTCCCCTTTCCTACAATGAGTGGTTTTTTTTGGTGCTTTTCTTTTTTTCAACAGGCCATGAGAACCATTCTTCACCATACAGGACTAGTGACACATTACAACTTCCACTCAAACTCAAGCTGCACTCTGTTCAGCTAGATCCTTGCACTAGGTGTCTCCAGAAGCACAGCCCAATTCTATGCAGTCCAAGGTCAGATAGCAAAAGTCAGCAGGCCCTGGGCATCTCCCCTTTCCAATCAAACCTCAGCTTACCTTGCACAGTCAAAACCTGCTGGTGAAACTAAGCTGTTAGCTACCGCAGCTCTTTTGTCCACTCTCTCCTGCTTCTGGGCCTTTTCTTTTCCATTCTGCTGCCATCTGCTGGCAGCTGATTCCTTGGACGCTTGAAGCTCTCCCGGGGTCTCACTCAACACTCAACAGTGTGATCCGCATTTTCCATCTTTCCTGGCCAACCAATCAGGCACGGTTACACATCCAGGGCAAAAAACTTCAGCATCCGTGTTCCGTATGTAGAGATCAACGTCCGGCTCGAGACCAACAGCCAGCCCGGGAACACCATCCAGCTCAGGATCAAATCAACACCCAGCCTGGGATCCACATCCAGCTCAGGATCAAATCAACACCCAGCCTGGGACCAACATCCAGCTCAGGATCAACACCCAGCCTGGGATCCACATCCAGCTCAGGATCAAATCAACACCCAGCCTGGGACCAACATCCAGCTCAGGATCAAATCAACACCCAGCCTGGGATCCACATCCAGCTCTGGATCAACACCCAGCCTGGGATCAACATCCAATTCAGGATCAAATCAACACCCAGCCTGGGATCAACATCCAATTCAGGATCAAATCAACACCCAGCCTGGGATCAACATCCAGCTCAGGATCAAATCAACACCCAGCCTGGGATCCACATCCAGCTCAGGATCAAATCAACACCCAGCCTGGGATCAACATCCAGCTCAGGATCAAATCAACACCCAGCCTGGCATCAACATCCAGCTCAGGATCAAATCAACACCCAGCCTGGGATCCACATCCAGCTCAGGATCAAATCAACACCCAGCCTGGGATCCACATCCAGCTCAGGATCAAATCAACACCCAGCCTGGGATCCACATCCAGCTCAGGATCAAATCAACACCCAGCCTGGGACCAACATCCAGCTCAGGATCAACACCCAGCCTGGGATCCACATCCAGCTCAGGATCAAATCAACACCCAGCCTGGGACCAACATCCAGCTCAGGATCAAATCAACACCCAGCCTGGGATCCACATCCAGCTCTGGATCAACACCCAGCCTGGGATCAACATCCAATTCAGGATCAAATCAACACCCAGCCTGGGATCAACATCCAGCTCAGGATCAAATCAACACCCAGCCTGGGATCAACATCCAGCTCAGGATCAAATCAACACCCAGCCTGGGATCAACATCCAATTCAGGATCAAATCAACACCCAGCCTGGGATCAACATCCAGCTCAGGATCAAATCAACACCCAGCCTGGCATCAACATCCAGCTCAGGATCAAATCAACACCCAGCCTGGGATCCACATCCAGCTCAGGATCAAATCAACACCCAGCCTGGGATCCACATCCAGCTCAGGATCAAATCAACACCCAGCCTGGGATCAAATCAACACCCAGATTGGGATCAAATCAACACCCAGCCTGGGATCCACATCCAGCTCAGGATCAAATCAACACCCAGCCTGGGATCCACATCCAGCTCAGGATCAAATCAACACCCAGCCTGGGACCAACATCCAGCTCAGGATCAAATCAACACCCAGCCTGGGATCAAATCAACACCCAGATTGGGATCAAATCAACACCCAGCCTGGGATCCACATCCAGCTCAGGATCAAATCAACACCCAGCCTGGGATCCACATCCAGCTCAGGATCAAATCAACACCCAGCCTGGGATCACCATCCAGCTCCGGATCAACACCCAGCCTGGGATCCACATCCAGCTCAGGATCAAATCAACACCCAGCCTGGGATCACCATCCAGCTCAGGATCAACACCCAGCCTGGGATCAACATCCAATTCAGGATCAAATCAACACCCAGCCTGGGATCAACATCCAATTCAGGATCAAATCAACACCCAGCCTGGGATCAACATCCAGCTCAGGATCAAATCAACACCCAGCCTGGCATCAACATCCAGCTCAGGATCAAATCAACACCCAGCCTGGCATCAACATCCAGCTCAGGATCAAATCAACACCCAGCCTGGGACCAACATCCAGCTCAGGATCAAATCAACACCCAGCCTGGCATCAACATCCAGCTCAGGATCAAATCAACACCCAGCCTGGCATCAACATCCAGCTCAGGATCAAATCAACACCCAGCCTGGGACCAACATCCAGCTCAGGATCAAATCAACACCCAGCCTGGGATCAAATCAACACCCAGATTGGGATCAAATCAACACCCAGATTGGGATCAAATCAACACACATCTTGGGATCAACGTCCAGCTCAGGATCAAAGCAACATTCAGCTTGGAATCAACATTCAGCTTGGGATCAAATCAGCTTGGGATCAACATCCAGCTCAGGATCAAATCAATACCCAGCTTGGGACAAACATCCAGCTCTGGAGCCCTCAGTATAGGAAGGACATGGACCTGATGGAGCAGGTCTAGAGGAAGGACATGAAAATGATCAGGGGGTTGGAGCAGCTCTGCTACAAGGACAGGCTGAGGGAGCTGGGGGTGTTCAGCCTAGAGAAGAGAAGGCTCCAGGCAGACCTAAGAGCAGCCTCCAGTACCTGAAGGGGGCTCCAAGAAGGCTGCAGAGAGACTGATTGCAAAGGCCTGCAGGGACAGGAGGAGGGACAATGGTTTGAAATGAGAGCAGAGCAGATTTAGATTGGATGTGAGGAACAAGTTCTTCAGCCTGAGAGTGCGGGAACACAGCAACAGGTTGCCCAGGGAGGTAGTTGAGGCCCCATCCTTGGAGCTATTTGAGGTGAGGCTGGACAAGGCTCTGAGCAACCTGCTGTAGTGGAGGATGTCCCTGCTGAGTGCAGGGAGGGTTGGACTGGATGAGCTTTAGAGGTCCCTTCTAACCCAACCCATCCTATGATTCTATGAAATGACCAACAATGACTTTCCTTGGCTTGAAAAACTTGTGCCCCTACAATGCTGTCCATAACAACAGAGCATTTCACAGTGACCTCAGTTTTGAAATTACTTGGCTTTTTTCCCCAGATCATTGAAAGTGCAACAATATTTTCAAGGAAAACCTCCTGAGCCACTTACTCATTCTTGTTGGGAGTACAACACTGTAGCCTGAAGTTCACAAGCAGCCACTTCCTCTTGAGGCTTTTGTGCATTTGCTGATAAAAGTCACAGGAATAATAAAATCTTATCCTGTGACCTAAGAGCATAACAAACAAAACACAACAAAAGAGCTTTTAAGCAGCTTGTAACCAAGCTGTGCAAGGTGCTGTAGTTTATGCTAGGTGGTTTTGGATGAGCATTCTAGGTGGGGTGGATAACAGGTTCCTAGTATCATAGTATCATTCAGGGTTGGAAGGGACCACAAGGATCATCTAGTTCCAACCCCCCTGCCATGGGCAGGGACACCCCACACTAGATCAGGCTGGCCACAGCCACATCCAGCCTGGGCTTAAACACCTCCAGGGACAGGGCCTCAACCACCTCCCTGGACAACCCATTCCAGGGCTTCACCACTCTCATGGGGAAGAACCTCCTCCTCACATCCAGCCTGAATCTCCCCACCTCCAGCTTCATTCCATTCCCCCTAGTCCTGTCACAACCTGATCTCCTGAGAAGTCCCTCCCCAGCCTTCTTGTAGCCCCCTTCAGATCCTGGAAGGCCACAATTAGGTCACCTGGGAGCCTTCTCTTCTCCAGACTGAACAGCCCCAACTCCTTCAGTCTGTCCTCATAGGAGAGGTGCTCCAGCCCTCTGCTCATCCTCGTGGCCCTTCTCTGGACACCTTCCAGCACTTCCACATCCCTCTTGTAATAGGGGCTCCAGAACTGGATGCAGTACTCCAGGTGGGGTCTCACCAGAGCTGAGTAGAGGGGGAGGATCACCTCCCTTGACCTGCTGGCCACACTTCTCTTGATGCAGCCCAGGATCTGATTGGCTTTGCTGGCTGCAAGTGCACACTGAGAGCTCATGTTGAGCTTTTTGTCCACCAGCACCCCCAAGTCTCTCTCCTCAGGGCTGCTTTCCAGCCAGTCACTGCCCAGCCTGGATTTGTGCCTGGGATTGCCTCGACCCAGATGGTTGGATGTGATGATCTTGAAGGTCTCTTCCAACCTGGTCTGGTCTATTCTATTCTATTCTATTCTGTTCTGTTCTGTTCTGTTCTGTTTGGTGTTTGGTGTTCCACTCCTATTTCTACTTAGATGCCTTTTTATATGTTTTGTGGTTTGTGTTTTTGTGTTTCAGCACAACCTACTCAATTTTCAAAGATGTTGCTTCAATAGATAAAGCAACACAGCAAATGAGAAAATATTTTCTGTAGGCAAATAGAGAATCAGGAAGATTGGAGCAGAGCTTTAAGATTATGAGTTCCAAATCATAATCATAAATTGATTAAGCTGTACTCATAGCTTCACTAAGGCTGGCAAAGGCCTTTAAGATAAAGCCCAACTGTTGCCCAACTCCCACAACCACTAAACCACCTCCTGAAGCACCACATCCATCTACAGCTCCCTCAGCACCCCCAGGGATGGTGACTCCACCACCTCCCTGGGCAGCCTCTCCCAACCCCTCTCCACTCTCTCACTCAAGAAGTTTTTCCTCATGTCCAACCTAACCCTCCCCTGGCACAACTCAAACCCAGTTCCTCTCATCCTGGCGCTGGTTCCTTGGGAGAAGAGACCAACACCAGCCTCACCCCAACCTCCTCTCAGGCAGCTGTAGAGAGCAATAAGATCTCCTCTCAGCCTCCTCTTCTCCACACTGAACAACCCCAGCTCCCTCAGCCTCTCCTCACGTGACACCCTCCAAACCCCTCCCCAGCTTCACTGCTCTTCTCTGGACACCCTCTAGCTCCTCAATGTCTTTCCTGTCCTGTGGCACCAGAACTGAGCCCAGTGCTCAAGCTGTGGCCTCACCAGGGCCCAGTAGAGGGGCACCAGCACTGCCCTACTCCTGCTGGGCACACTGGGTGTGGTGCAGGCCAGGATGCCCTTGGCCTTCTTGGCCAGCTGGGCACTCTGCTGGCTCATGTTCAGCCAGCTGACCACAAGTACTCCCAGATCCCTTAACAAAAGCTGTCTTGTAGGAGAGAGAGAAACATTATTGCCACAGAGGGGTGATAAGTGCTGGAGGTGCAAAAGGAAAATCTGATGAAATAATAAACTCAGAGTTGTGGTGGTGGTGTTTTAAGGAACATCGAGAGAGAACATTTTTAAGGCTACTTTAACAGTGACAGGATTTGACCAATCTGCTCTTTGAAAAGCTGATGCAGAAAGACAACTTTCCATGCATAGGAGCCAACCACAGGATGCAGAGTTCAGGCACCACACTTAACGAGGGCTCTGCATCAGAACTCAGGGCAAAACTTTGGTTGGGTCCTCAGGTATGTCAAACAGCTTGCAGAGAACACCATTTGAAGAGAGAATGCTGGAAGTTAGGGGTTCTGCAGTTGCCTGTGCACTTCTGCCAACTGGCATCTTGACCTCAGCAGGCACTTTACAGAACAGGTATCTATAAAGCAAGGCAGAAGGATGTGAACATGGACACCTTCTCCATGTTTTATGTAGTGAGGTTAATATGAGCTAGTCCAGGAGAAAGCATTTCCTAGGTCCCAACACCCCACTGACACAGATGCCTCCCACCATACTTCCCATTTCCCTCATGCCCCACAGTGAGACAAGTAGCTTTTTAGTCTGGAGCAGGGTTTATCCAGACCAGATGCAACCATAAAAATACAAACCACTTGAACCTTAATAAAATGCACAGCAATGAAAATGTTGTAAAACAGATACAAACCCCATAAAACCTTAACAAGCTTAATCACAACGGAACAGCGTCAAAGCTGCTGAGTCCAGCTACCTGTCCTGAGCAGGAAGCCAAAACACACCAGATGTGTTTGGGTTAGGGGCAGGGAGACCAAACCAAACTTGTTTTGGACACAGTGACAATCTACAAGTGATCATAGAATCACAGAATGGGTTGGGCTGGAAGGGACCTCCAAAGCTCATCCATTCCAACCCCCTGCAGTTAGCAGGGACATCCTTCACTACAGCAGGTTGCTCAGAGCCTTGTCCAGCCTCACCCTGAATAGCTCCAGGGAAGGAGCATAAACCACCTCCCTGGGCAACCTGTGCCAGTGTTCCAGCAGCCCCATGCTAAAGAGCCTCCAATCTAAATCTGCTCTGCTCCCATTTCTAGCCATTGTCCCTTATCCTGTCCCTGCAGGACAGTCCCTCTGCAGCCTTCCTGTAACCCCCTTTAGGTACTTCAGGCTGCTCTTAGGTCTCTCTGGAGCCTTCTCTTCTCCAGGCTGAACACCCCCAGCTCCCTCAGCCTGGCCTCACAGCAGAACTCCTCCAGCCCCTGATCATCTTTGTGGTGCTCCTCTGGCTGTGCTCCATCAGCTCCATGTCCTTCCTGTGCTGAGGGCTCCAGAGCTGGATGCAGACCTGCAGGTGAGGTCTCCCCAGAGCAGAGCAGAGGGGCAGGATCCCCTCTCTCCATCTCTGGCCACATTGCTTTGGATGCAGCCCAGGCTGCCCTTGGCCTTCTGTGCTGCAAGCTCACACTGACACACAGACAAAATCCACACAACATTTAATATTTTACTGATTTGAAAAGTTCCAGTTTTGCATTCAAATTCACTCAGTCACAACTCCCAATCTGTCCTACAAAAGAACCACCTGGTAGGTATTAATCTTGAGGGACAGTTAGCATTTCTCTCCCCTCAACTGCTTCTTTAACATCATTTTGTCAAGAACTTTGCAAAACTCCTCTGAAACAGAAGCAACTCCCCTCCAATGCTGAGCTACAAAATCCCAAACATTGCTTCTCAGCCACAGATCCTTACCACTTACTATTTCTTCCATGTACATGAGGAAAAGTGTGAGAATGTGAAGAAGTAGGAAAATGCCTCCCACATTCCTCCTGAAAATGAAAGACTTGAATCATCTGCTGCATCTGAACAGTTCATGCTCTGGGAAGGAGTAACAGCAGGCACCAGGACAAATTAGAGGCTGCCCTGCTGGAAAGCAGCTCCATGGAGAAAGGTCTTGGAGTGCTGGTGGGCAGCAAGTTCTGCATGGGACAGCAATGTGCCCTTGTGGCCAGGAGAGCCAATGGCATCCTGGGGTGCAGCAAGAAAAGTGTGGCCAGAAGGGCTAGGGAGGTTCTGCTCCCACTCTGCTCTGCCCTGCTCTGCTCAGACCACAGCTGCAATCCTGTGTCCAGTTCTGGGCTCCCCAGTGCAAGAGAGACAGAGACCTGCTGGAGAGAGTCCAAGGGAGAGTTATGAGGGTGATTAGGGGACTTGAGCATCTCCCCTGTGAAGAGAATGAGAGCCCTGGGGCTGTTTAGTCTGGAGAAGAGAAGGCTGAGAGGAGATCTGATCAATGTCTATCAATAGCTGAGGGCTGGGGGTCAAGTGGAGGGGGCCAAGCTCTTTTGGGTGGTGCACAGCAGTAAGCCAAGGAACAATGGAGACAAACTTGACCAGAGAAGATTTCAGCTCAGCATGAGGAGAAACTTCTTTAGAGTGAGGGTGACAGGGCCCAGGAGCAGGCTGCCCAGAAAAGTTGTGGAACCTCCTTCTCTGGAGACTTTCAAAACCCACCTGGATGCATTCCTGTGTGGAGTACCCTGGGTGCTCCTGCTCTGGCAGGGGGGTTGGACTGCATGATCTCTGGGGGGTCCCTTCCAACCCCTAACATTCTGTGATTCCTGGAGAACCAGAGTTCTGTCTCTGCCAAACTCTGTGAACCACTTCAGTGCCTTTGAAGTAAACACTACATTCCTTATCATGACTTGATGCTGCCATGATGCTGATTGCAAACCTCATTTCCCAGGCTTCCATCAAGTACAGTTCCCATCAAACACCCAGAACACTAACCTGTGTTTTGGCTTTACAGCACAGTGTGGTTTCCAACTCAATGCTGGTTCTGCCAGAAGCAGGGATGTATTTTTGCAGTTAAAAATGATCCAGTTTTAGGATTCACTTCTCTGAGCTGATTTCTGTGCTTACACAGAATCACAGAATGGTAGGGTAGGGGCTAGACAGAACAGGGTCAACCAGAGCAGGTCACACAGGAGCATGACCAGGTTGGTTTGCAATGTCTGCAGAGAAGGAAACTCCACAGCCTCTCTCCAGGGCTCTGGCACCCTCACAGGGGAAAAGTTTTCCCCTCTGTTCCTGTGGCACTTCTTCTGCTCCAGTTTGCCCCAAGTGCCTCTTGTGCTGTCCTTGGACATCCTTGAGCAGAGCCTGGCTCCAGCCCTGCACATCTTTATCCCCAGCAACGAGGGCAGCCCTCAGGCTCCTCTGCTCCAAGCTCCAAGCTCCAGCTCCCACAGCCTGGCCTCACAGGGAGATGTTCCACTGCCTGCAGCACCTCTGTGGCTCTGGGATAGATTCTCTCAAGAAGTTCCTTGTCCTTGAGCTACTTACACAGAACCTAGAGAAGTTAGAAAACTTTCACAGAACTGTGAGATGGAAACCACTAATAATGAGAAGCCCAAGCAATTTGAAAGCTGAAACAAATGTAGAACATAAACTTGAATTAATAGGTTGCCAATTCCTTCCTTTCTCCTTTTAATTTTTTTTGAAGGCATTGCCAGCATTTTCTTGACAGGGCTACAGGCTGGGGGAACACTTCAATTGATTATTTTTTTATTTCTGAAATAAAAGAGTGGCTGGAGAGCAGCCAGGCAGAGAGGGACCTGGGGGTACTGGACGATGGTAGGCTGAACATGAGCCTGCAGTGTGCCCAGGCAGCCAGGAGGGCCAATGGCATCCTGGCCTGCATCAGGAACAGTGTGGCCAGCAGGAGCAGGGAGGTCATTGTGCCCCTGTACACTGCACTGGTTAGGCCACACCTTGAGTCCTGTGTCCAGTTCTGGGCCCCTCAGTTTAGGAAGAAGGTTGACTTGCTGGAAGGTGTACAGAGAAGGGCAACAAAGCTGGGGAGGGGCTTGGAACACAGCCCTGTGAGGAGAGACTGGGGGAGCTGGCGTTGCTTAGCCTGGAGAAGAGGAGACTCAAGGGAGACCTTCTTGCTCTCGACAACTACCTGAAAGGGAGGCTGTAGCCAGGTGAAGGTTGGTCTCTTCTCCCAGGCACCCAGCACCAGAACAAGAGGACACAGTCTCAGGCTGCACCAGGGGAGGTTTAGGCTGGAGGTTAGGAGGAAGTTCTACACAGAGAGAGTGATTGCCCATTGGAATGGGCTGCCCAGGGAGGTGGTGGAGTCACCATCACTGGAGGTGTTCAGGAGGGGACTTGATAGGGTGCTTGGTTTCATGGTTTAGTTGATTAGGTGGTGTTGAATGATAGGTTGGACGCGATGATCTCAAAGGCCTCTTCCCACCTGGATTATTCTATTCTATTCTGTTCTAAAAGTGCAGATCTGTGACTTAGTAACTGCAGCTTCAGGAAAAGAAAACAAAAGCCAGCAAGTATCATGAGACAGACGTGAAAAACTGCAAAGAACTGGCAAGAATTTCCTCTTGCAGGCTTGAAGCAAAAGGCTGCCAAAGGAGCTGAACGACTCTTTAGCAGCCAAGTTGCTCCTACAGCTTTCTAGAAGCAAACAGCCCTGCATTCCCAATCAGCACAGAAAATGAATGGGGAGGGGGAAATAGGCTACTCCAGAGGGAGAAAGGGGGGAAAAAAGGAAGAAAAATTAAGGCTTAAAGGAATGAAGCATTGCCATGGATTTTACAGGGAGATTGTGGGATTCCACTCATTAGAAGTTTTTATGAACAGGTTAGGCAGACATCTGTTGGGAATTAAGAAGGTACAGTTTATCCTCTCTCCAGTAGTGGAGTGACCAACATAACATCTGGGGGTCTCTCTCCAGCCTGCTTTCTATGATGCTGTCCTCTGCAAATGGAGAGTGGAAAAATGCTTAACAAAAGGAACAAGGGAAAAAAAAGTTCAAGATTTGCCCCAGTGTTAAGAAGAATGCTTTGAAAATGACAGCAGGGCAGTGAAAAGCTTGAGAGGTTCAAGCTGGATGGACACAGAGCTGTGGGAGTGAGTCCAGAGGAGGCCACAAAGATGATCCAAGGGCTGGAGCACCTCTGCTATCAGGACAGACTGAGGGAGCTGGGGGTGTTCAGCCTGGAGAAGAGAAGGCTTCAGGGGGACCTTATTGCTGCCTGCCAGTATACCAGGAGATCCTACAGGAAGGCTACAGGGGGACTTTTCCTGAGGGTGTCTAGAGACAGGCCAAGGGGGAATGGTTTGAAGCTGAGGCACAGCAGGGTTTGAGTGGAGCTGAGGAAGAAGTTCTTGAGTGTGAGGGTGGGGAGAGTCTGGCACAGGCTGCCCAGGGAGGCTGTGGCTGCCTCCTGCCTGGGGGTGTTGAAGGCCAGGCTGGATGAGGCCTTGAGCAGCTGAGTCTGGTTGAGAGGTGTCCCTGGGCATGGTGGGGAGCTTGGAGGAGATGATCTCTGAGGTCCCTTCCAACCTGAGCCATTCTAGGATTCTATGATTCTTTACCAGATATTGCTGTCCTCTAGCTCAATAAACTTTATGGCCTGTTTGTTAAAGTCTCAAAACATGACCACTGCTGACAGGTTTAAAATTCTTCCTGCTCTGAACTCCCTGGGAGCTGCAAATTGGTGGTGGTGGTTTTGAATTCTTTTTCTTTTTCCTTTTAACCTGCAAAGAAAATTCCTTTCTTCTCTTTAAAGGTAGACACAGAGAGGCCAGCACAGATTTCAATGTCCTCTATCCAGCTGCACTGCTCTGTCACCCACTAGACCAGCTCACCCTGTAGATCTCCCAAACCAGCTTTGTTCCAGTCAGGTAACACCCTTCACAAACACTGACTTTTAAACGTTGCTTTGAGCGGCTACATCCTGAACTGGGTGGATATACACTGCCACTTGCTAGTTAAGATATCAATCCTAATTTTATTAATGCACACAGAGGCAAGGATATCTAGGGGAAAATCCTCTCTGGGGAGACAGATTATGGCAAAAAATGTCTCACATCACAACAAAGAAAAGAGGAGAGGAGGCACTTACTGAAACTGATGGAGCTGTCATTGACACAAGGGCTGAGCCTGATCTTGAGTCCAATAGATCCTTCTTGAAATGTCTGGTTTAAGTCCTGTTTCCCTCTGTTTAGGGAGAACAAAACTAACCAAAACAACTCAAATGCAGGCTTGGAGGGGAGGTGTAATATTGGTCAGCCTCACACTGCTTGAACCAGAAGGAAACAAAGTGGACTGAGACAGGCATCTGCCAGGGCTATTATTAGACTCAAGTCATTTTGCCTTGAAGAAGCCAAAGTTGAAGTGGCAGTGAAACAGTCACAGTGAAAACAAAGGGGCAAAACTTCTCTCAGAGTGCAGTGGTGGGAAGCAGCTCCCAGCCAGAATAAATGGACTGCATGAGCAGACAAATGTATTCCAAGGGCTCACCCTGCCCTGTAGGAGCTGGCTCCTGCTCAGCTGCAGCTGCTGTTTCTCCAAGGTATGGGCTGCACACGGAGCAGCAGATGGGAGCTGCTGCTCTCCATTATCCCACAGGGCACGGCAGGCTGGTGCAGATGCCTTGAACAGCCAGAGCTCCCCTCTGACCTGGCCACAGGCCTATGGAGGGAACTGTCACAGGCCTGGGCACTGTGGCATGTCAGGCCAGCACTGCCTGACTCTGCCAAGACCACCTCCAGCAGCTCCTGATTTAGAGCAAAAGGCAAGGTCCATACAGGGTGCAGTCTATTAGTCCGGCTCTGGCAGGGGGTTGGACTTGATGATCTCCAGAGGCCCTTTCCAAGCCATAACACCCTGTAAGCCTGTGATCCTATTGCCACTGGCAGACTGGGAGAGTTTAGATCCCATTTAGACCTGCAGAAGGCAGCTTTTACACCATGTGCCTCTCAGACAGCTACCTTTGATTCCTTACTTAATGACGGTTTAAGTGCTGTGAGATCCAGCCTCAGTGGAAGAACAGAGCTAAGGTACTGCTCACCAGGGAAGCACCAGCCAGCAACATTCCCAGAACCTCATTCTGTGTTTCAACTATGCTCTCTGCACACTCTCAGCCTGCAGAAGAGAAGGCTCCAGGCAGACCTAAGAGCAGCCTGCCAGTACCCGAAGGGGCTCCAAGAAGACTGCAGAGAGACTGTTTGCAAAGGCCTGCAGGGACAATGGTTTGAAATTAAAGCAGAGCAGATTGAGATTGGATGTGAGGAACAAGTTCTTTAGCATGAGGCTGCTGGAACATTGCAAGAGGTTGCCCAGGGAGGTAGCTGAGGCCCCATCCCTGGAGCTATTCAAGGTGAGGCTGGACAAGGTTCTGAGCAACCTGATCTAGTGGAAGATGACCCTGCTGAGTGCAGGGGGGTGGACTGGATGAGCTTTGGAGGTCCCTTCTAACCCAACCCATTCAGTGATTCTATGAATTAAGAAATATCAGTTGAATTGCAGACTGTGTTTAAAAGGAAACTAATATTGAGTCTGTCACATTTTATTGTGTTATGAATGTTGCTAAGTTCCTAGACTGAAGACATGGAACCAACCTACCAGGCTCACCTCCTGCACACCACTAACTCCTTTCAGATATTTCTGAGAGAGCAATGTTCAGGTAAGACAATTACAGATAAATCTGAGCACCAATCCATTTCTGCCAGTCTGGATTGTCCAGCATAGGTGGCAGCAGGGCAGGACAGGGCAGAAAATGATAGCCCTCTGATCTGAATTTCTACAGCTCTTAGCTCAAGGACTAGAACTGAAGCAGCAAAAAGGAGATCTGGCTTTCTGATGCTGTCGTTTTAGAGACAGACAAAAAGCTTTACAATTGTGAACCAGCTCCAAGTTCTTCTCATTTCCCATTCTGGCTCTCTGGTGGCTGAGCTGAACATAAAACCAAACACACAAACCTGTGAGACTGCCTCTCATATATGACAGCTGGTGGGAGACAGCAACTGGGTGAGCACAGACAGGAAATTGTTACCAGAGAGGCAGACAGGATGGCAGACACTGTAGGCTCCATCCTAAACTTCTTGTTCTTTGGGGCATGTGGCAGAATTGGAGCTGCCTTGTAGCTATTAAGGAATATCAGGCATTAACTTAGCCATTGGAATGTTTTTTCTACAGCTATGGTGGTTGAATTCAGTCAGAGTCAGGCTGGAAAAGCAGGCAGGAAAGGAAAGCATGGCAGAATAGTTGCCACTTCTTCAGGAGTTAAAAGCCAGTTCCAAAATTGGTAGTTTGAGATGCTCCTTAACAACAAAGCAATATAAAACCAGCTCTGACCTGGACAGGCAAAGGAAATAAACACTGAAGGACCTAAGAATGAAAATTAACACTAACAGTGTGCCCAGCTGGCCAAGAAGGCCAAGGGCATCCTGGCCTGCACCACACCCAGTGTGCCCAGCAGGAGTAGGGCAGTGCTGGTGCCTCTCTACTGGGCCCTGGTGAGGCCACAGCTTGAGCACTGGGCTCAGTTCTGGTGCCACAGGACAGGAAAGACATTGAGGAGCTGGAGGGTGTCCAGAGAAGAGCAGTGAAGCTGGGGAGGGGTTTGGAGGGTGTCACATGAGGAGAGGCTGAGGGAGCTGGGGTTGTTCAGTGTGGAGAAGAGAAGGCTGAGAGGAGATCTTATTGCTCTCTACAGCTGCCCGAGAGGAGGTTGGGGTGAGGCTGGTGTTGGTCTCTCCTCCCAAGGAACCAGCACCAGGATGAGAGGAACTGGGTTTGAGTTGTGCCAGGGGAGGGTTAGGTTGGACATGAGGAAAAACTTCTTGAGTGAGAGAGTGGTGAGGGGCTGGGAGAGGCTGCCCAGGGAGGTGGTGGAGTCACCATCCCTGGGGGTGCTGAGGAAGCTGTAGATGGATGTGGTGCTTCAGGAGGTGGTTTAGTGGTTGTGGGAGTTGGGCAACAGTTGGGCTTTATCTTAAAGGCCTTTACCAGCCTTAGTGAAGCTATGAGTACAGCTTAATCAATTTCTGAGTGTTTTATTCTGTCTCAGCATTAAAACTTTTTTCTCTTTTCCATCTAGCATAAAAACAAAGAAGAAAAATGGACAAGAGGGTCTGGGAAAAAAAAAGAAAGCAATCCCTGTCTATATTCTAGGATAATAATCAAATGTGTTTGGTTTGCTGTTCAAGCACAGAAGTTTAGAAATGGATATTCATGGGAAAAAAAAATCTTCAGCTGAGAGAAGAATATCACTAAAATGTTCTGAGAAAAATGTAGCTTGTGAAAAAAGATGGTTTATGTCTTCTTTACAAGGCAAATGAACTGAGCCACAAGAAAGGCAGAATTTTTAGATTGCATTAAGTTTTATATTAAGCTGTATGAGAAACATTTGTTAAATGAGGCATTAAAAGGGAAAAAAAAAAAGGGGAGGGGGGGTGAAGAGAGAGCTCCTCCTTCACTGCTATTCCATCAAAAGCTGCTGCATAATGGGGGGAAAGGCACAACAAGCTATGAAGTGCAAAATAAAGGCAAAAGAAGAGAACAATGCCATGAAAAAAAACAATCTGCCAACATGTGCATGGGCATTAGAGCCTTTGTGGTGGTCTAACCCCAGCTGGCAACTAAGCACCACACAGCAGCCCCTTGCTCACTACCCCCACACTGCCACAGGGGAGAGAGTTGTGCCGCCTGAGCAAGTCCAAGAGAAGAAGCTCATGGGTTGAGGTGAAGGCAGCTTCACACGTAAAGAAGCAGCCACTCAGGCAAGCAAAGCAAAAGAAGAGATTCATTCACCACTTCCCACCAGCAGGCATCTCTTCAGCCATCTCCAGGAAAGCTTCACTGTGCTTCTCCAGCTGTAAGAAGTGGTCCACTGCATGGACCATGACACCAGCATAGAGCCACAGAGGTGCTGAAGGCAGTGGAACATCTCCCTGTGAGGACAGGCTGAGGGAGCTGGGGCTTGGAGCAGCGGAGCCTGAGGGCTGCTCTCATTGCTGGGGATAAAGATGTGCAGGGCACTGTGGGAGGATGGAGCCAGGCTCTGCTCAGGGATGTCCAAGAACAGGACAAGGGGCACTGGAGGCAAGCTGGAGCAGAGGAGGTGCCACAGGAACAGAAGGGAAAACCTTTCCCCTGTGAGGGTGCCAGAGCCCTGGAGCAGGCTGCCCCGAGAGGCTGTGGAGTCTGCTCTGGAGACACTGCAAACCCAGCTGGATGTGTTCCTGTGTGACCTGCCCTGGGTGCTCCTGCTCTGGCAGGGAGGTTGGACTGGGATGATCTCTGGAGGTCCCTTCCAACCCCTAATGCTCTGTGATTGTGTGACACATTAACAGTCACTTAGGGAATACTTCAAATGTCCTCCTCCTTTTACCCCCAGCTTTATGTGCTGAGCACAATATCATATGGGATATCACTTCAGACAGTTGGGGTCAGCTGTCCCAGCTGTGTCCCCTCCTAACCACTTATCATAGTATCATAGTATCAGTCAAGGTTGGAAGGGACCACAAGGATCATCTAGTTCCAACCCCCCTGCCATGGGCAGGGACACCCCACACTAGATCAGGCTGGCCACAGCCTCACCCAGTCTGGGCTTAAACACCTCCAGGGACAGGGCCTCAACCACCTCCCTGGACAACCCATTCCAGGGCTTCACCACTCTCATGCTGAAGAACTTCCTCCTCACATCCAGCCTGAATCTCCCCACCTCCAGCTTCATTCCACTTGTGCACCCCCAGCCTACTACTTGCTGGGGTGAGAAGCAGCAAAGGCCTTGACTCAGTGGCAGCGCTGCTCAGCAGCAACTAAACACCCCTGTGTTTAGTAAACACCAGCTGCTGCTTGGAAAATCAACTCTCCCCCAGCCCAAACAAGCAGACCACTCCCTCAGATTGCTCAAAGCTGCATTTACTCTTTGCTCCAGCTTGCAGGGACCCCTTTTTCTCTACAAATAAAGGCAAGCACCTGCCGTGGGTCGAGCCCAGCCTGCTGATGCAGTCAAGGCCACGCTGCTGTCATGCCAGCTTCAGGACGAAAAGTGCTGCCTGGAGCAAAGTGTCATGGGCCTTGAAGTTCAGCCTGTAACAGGAGAGGCTTCCTGTTCTGGTTGCTGCTTGTGGTTTGCAGGGTTTTGGGGGTGTTGGGCTTTTCAGCTGGGCTTCCTGCTGTGTGCTTGAGGAGCAGTGGGACAGTTTTATTACTGGCTTCTGCTGCTGCCTCTGCATTTTGCTGCATTTTCAGCACGTAGGCAATTGTGCACTGGATCATTCTCAGTGAAATTCTTTATCTCAACCCAGAGGTTGTTTTGTGTGTTACTTTCCTTTTTGTCTGTGTGGGAAGAGAGGGAGCTTGAAAGAGGGGCCTATATGAACCCAAGACAGCAGCTTTTCCTCCTTTTTATTCCCTCTGTCAGCCCAAATTCAATTGTATCATAGTACCATAGTATCAGTCAGGGTTGGAAGGGACCCCAAGGATCATCTAGTTCCAACCCCCCTGCCATGGGCAGGGACACCCTACACTACATCAGGCTGGCCAGAGCCTCATCCAGCCTGGGCTTAAACACCTCCAGGGACAGGGCCTCAACCACCTCCCTGGACAACCCATTCCAGGGCTTCACCACTCTCATGCTGAAGAACTTCCTCCTCACATCCAGCCTGAATCTCCCCACCTCCAGCTGCATTCCATTCCCCCTAGTCCTAACACTACCTGAGATCCTGAGAAGTCCCTCCCCAGCCTTCCTGTAGCCCCCTTCAGATCCTGGAAGGCCACAATTAGGTCACCTGGGAGCCTTCTCTTCTGCAGACTGAACAGCCTCAACTCCTTCAGTCTGTCCTCATAGGAGAGGTGCTCCAGCCCTCTGATCATCATTGTAATAGATGACTTAGTTTTAAAAATCTAAGTTCTCTCACAGCTCTCTGAGCAGCCAAACACAAATTATGATTTCATAAGGAAAAAATCTGAATGCAACCAGTTAAATCCAGTAACTACAGGAAAGGCCATTCACCCAATTTTAGAGGTAACCCCCTAGTTAGTACTGCAGAGGTCTGCTCAGCAAGAAGCAGCTCTCTAAGACTGCCAGGCCAAGCAAGCACAGAAAACTACCTTCATGGCAGAAATTGTGGTGGCATGCTGCATCTACTGTACAAAAAAAAACAACCCAGCAGTAGAGCACTAAGCTGAGGTTCTCTCTCATAAATCTGGAGGATGTATCACATACCTGCCACCATGGTGAAATCTGGGCACAGCTTGCTTCACTTCCAGGCAGCAATCCTTGTCAGGTACTTGACCAGTCTTCATGCAAGGCCTAAGAAATAGAAGAAAGAAAAATTCACCAAAATCACAGAATGTATCTGGTTGGAAGACACCTTTAAGATCATCCAGTCCAACCTTTGACCCAGCACTGAAAGGTCAACACTAAACCATGTCTCTAAGCACCAGGTCCCTGTGCTGCTTAAATACCCCTAAGGATGGTGACTCCAGCACTGCCCTGGGCAGACCATTCCAGTATTTGAGAACCCTTTCAGTGAAGAAACATTTCCTAATATCCAGCCTGAACCTGCCCTGGTACAGCCTGGAACCACCTCCTTTGTTCCTGTCACTTGCCACCAAGAAGAAGAGGCTGCCTCCTCCTCACTCCAACCTCCCTTCAAGTAGTCATAGAGAGCAATGAGGTCTCCCCTCAGCCTCCCCTTCTCCATCCACACTTGCAGCATCTGAAAAGAAAGCTGCCTTCCATGTCATGCCATCAGTCACCCTGCTCTTGTGTGCTACTTATCACAGTATCACAGTATCACCAAGGCTGGAAGAGACCTCAAAGATCATCAAGTCCAACCTGTCACCACAGACCTCATGACTAGACCATGGCACCAAGTGCCACGTCCAATCCCCTCTTGAACACCTCCAGGGATGGTGACTCCACCACCTCCCTGGGCAGCACATTCCAATGGTGAACAACTCTCTCAGTGAAGAACTTTCTCCTCACCTCCAACCTAAACTTCCCCTGGCACAGCTTGAGACTGTGTCCTCTTGTTCTGGTGCTGGTTGCCTGGGAGAAGAGACCAACTCCCACCCAGCTACAACCACCCTTCAGGTAGTTGTAGAGAGCAATGAGGTCCCCTGAGACTCCTCTTCTCCAGGCTAAGCAACCCCAGCTCCCTCAGTCTCTCCTCACAGGGCTGTGCTCAAGGCCTCTCCCCAGCCTCGTTGCCCTTCTCTGGACACGTTCAAGTATCTCGATGTCCTTCCTAAACTGAGGGGCCCAGAACTGGACACAGGACTCAAGGTGTGGCCTAACCAAAGCAGAGTACAGGGGCACAATGACTTCCCTGCTCCTGCTGGCCACACTATTCCTGATGCAGGCCAGGATGCTGTTTGCCTTCTTAGTTTGTTCCATGACAGAAAGGAGAAAATCCATGCAGGCCTCATCCAGGCTTCTCCAGTCCACCAGCGAGATCTGAAGAGAAGAATTAAGTCTGCATATGATAGAAACATACTGCAGCAAGCAGTTTGCTAAACACCATCTATCATCCTGGCACTCTACACTGCAACATATTTTTGTATGCTGGTTGCTAAAGAATTCCCAGCCAATAAAGCCATCTGTCATGGCAGTGAAAATAAGCCCATTCCCATCAAACAAGGGAAACATGCTTGCAGAGCTACAACAAGTTTGGGGCACTGCAACTAAGAACATTCGAAGTTTTCTCAATGCCTAAGCTAAAAATAACTTCTTGTTATACATTGTCACTGAAGAGTAAATACTGAATCCCAGAAGGACAGAATGCTAGCGGTTGGAAGGGATCTCCACAGATTGTCCAGTCCAAAGCCCCCTGCCACAACAGCATCACCCAGGGCACACATCCAGGTGGGTTTGCAAGGAGACTCCACAACCTCTCTAGGGCAGGAAGAGCAGTCTATCTAACAACACTCTGGGTAGCCTGCTCCAGGCCTCTGGTACTCTCACATGGAAAAAGTTTTCCCTTCTGCTCCCTTGGAACCTCCTCTGCTCCAGCTTGCTCCCAGTGCCCCTTGTCCTGTCCTTGGACATCCCTAAGCAGAGCCTGGACTCCGTCCTCCTCACACTGCATCAAGAGAAGTGCGGCCATCAGGGCCAGGGAGGTGATTCTCCCCCTCTGATCCACTCTGCTGAGACAACACCTGGAGCTCTGTGTCCAGTTCTGGAGCCTCTGTTCCAGGAAGGATCTGGAGGTGCTGGAAGGTGTCCAGAGAAGGGCCAGGAGGATGAGCAGCAGGCTGGAGCTACTCTGCTATGGAGACAGGCTGAGAGAATTGGGATTGTTCAGCCTGGAGAAAGGAAGGCTCCCAGGAGACCTAATTGTGGCCTTGCAGTAGCTGAAGGGGGCTACAAGAAAGCTGGGGAGGGACTTTTGAGGGTGTCAGGGAGTGATAGGAGTGGGGGGAGTGGAACAAAACTAGAAATAAGTAGATTCAGACTGGATGTTAGGAAGAAATTCTTCCCCATAAGGGTGGTGAGAGACTGGCACAGGTTGCCCAGGGAGGTGGTGGAAGCCTCATGCCTGAAGGATTTTCAGGCCAGGCTGGATAGAATAGAATAAACCAGGTTGGAAGAGACCTTCAAGATCATCGGGTGTGGCCTAACCAGTGCAGTGTACAGGAGCAGAATGACCTCCCTGCTCCTGCTGGCCACACTGTTCCTGATGCAGGCCAGGATGCCATTGGCCCTCCTGGCCACCTGGGCACACTGCAGGCTCATGTTCAGCCTACCATCAACCAGCACCCCCAGGTCCCTCTCTGCCTGGCTGCTCTCCAGCCACTCTGACCCCAGCCTGTAGCTCTGCCTGGGGTTGCTGTGGCCAATGTGCAGAACCCGGCACTTGGATGTGTTCAATCTCATGCCCTTGGACTCCGCCCATCTGTCCAGCCTGTCGAGGTCCCTCTGCAGAGCCTCTCTACCCTCCAGCAGATCAACTCCTGCCCCCAGCTTGGTGTCATCTGCAAATTTACTGATGATGGACTCAATGCCCTCATCCAGATCATCAATAAAGATGTTAAAGAGCACAGGGCCCAGCACTGATCCTTGGGGCACACCACTAGTGCCTGGCTGCCAGCTGGATGTGGCACCATTCACCACCACTCTCTGGGCTCAGCCTCCAGCCAGTTCCTAACCCAGCTCAGAGTGCTGCTGTCCAAGCCATGGGCTGACAGCTTGGCCAGGAGTTTGCTGTGGGGGACAGTGTCAAAGGCCTTGCTGAGGTCCAGGTAGACCACATCCACAGGCCTCCCCACATCCACCAGGCAGTCACCTGATCACAGAAGGAGATCAGGTTGTTCAGGCAGGACCTGCCCTTTCCTAATGTGGCTGTGAGCAACCTGCTGTAGTGTGAGGTGTCCCTGGCCATGGCAGGGGGTTTGCAACTGGATGCTCCTTGAGGCCCCTTCCAACCCTAACAATTCTATGGTTGTAGACCCGAGGGGCTCAGAACTGGACACAATATTTCAGATGTGGCCTCACCAGGCCAGGTCCCTTCCAACCCCTAACACTCTGTGATCCTGTGGTTACAGCAGACACATTTGAGTTGCCCAAGAGCCCTTAGCCGTAACCTATGCAAAGCATTGTGAGCTCTAATAAAGATGTTCCTTTTTCTTTCAAGGGACAAAGAACCTGCACTCACTTGAGATGAAAACTGTTCACCGAAGGAGTATTTTTTTTCTCTTTGTAAAGCTGTGCCTCTCATGAAATTAAATATCTAAATCCAGTTCTTCAATATTGATCTTCTATAATAAGAGCTTAACAGTTCATAGTAAAAGGATACCAGGTTTGAATGAACCCTTGATAAACATTTATACTATTATAGGTCATAAAAAATACATGTCCTGTATTAACTTTGTGCAAAGCACTCCAAAATTCACAGTGTAAGGAGCTCTTTTCAGTGCCAGGCACTACAATGAGGCAGACTTGATCTCTCCTGGATGTTCCATCCCACACAACATCAGCTGTGGAATACATTTTTACTGTCCTAAAAATCTCTCATTGCTTCTCTAAGTCATCCTCCAGCACAGAGTTGATTAGGAAGTGCTGGCTTACATTACACTTCCTTTTGATTATGGAAAAGGAGTGATAGGATCATAGAATGCTTTGGGTTGGAAAGGATCTCCAAAGCTCATCCAGTCCAAACCCCCTGCACTCAGCAGGGACATCCTCCACTACAGCAGGTTGCTCACAGTCTTTCCAAGCCTGACCTGGAGTATCTCCAGGGTTAGGGCTTCATCCTTCTCCCTGGGCAACCTGTTGCAGTGTTTCAACACCCTCGTGGTACAGAATTTGTTCCTCACATCCAATCTAAATCTGCTCTGCTCTCATTTCAAACCACTGTCCCTTATCCTGTCCCTGCAGCCCTCTGCAAACAGTCCCTCTGCAGCCTTCTTGGAGCCCCTTCAGGTTCTGGAAGGCTGCTCTTAGGTGCCTTGAAGTCTTCTCTTCTCCAGGATGAACACCCTTTGGAGGTCCCTTCCAGCCCAAAGCATCCTATGATTCCATATAAGAGTTCTTACCACATCATAAAGCTCCTTCTCTATAAGCTGGAGAGATATGGATTTGATGGGGGGCCTGTACAGTAGGTAAGGATTTTGTAAGACGATTACGTCCAAAGGTCAGTGGTCAACAGCCTGATGTCCAGCTGGAGCTGGGTGACAAGTGGTGTCCCTCAGGGGCCTGTGCTGGGACCACTGCTGTTCCATAGCTCCATCAATGACATCAACAGAGAGGCTGAGGCACCCTCAGCAGGACTGCAGATGGCACCAAGCTGAGAGGTGTGGGTGAGGAGGCTGAAGGATGGGATGGTGCCATCCAGAGGCACCTGGGCAGGCTGCAGAACTGGGCTGAGGAGAAGCTCAGGAGGTTCAATAAGGCAAAGGGCAAGGTCCTGTACCTAGCTCAGGCCAATCCTAGAGAGCAGCACAGGCTGGGGGTGAGGAGACTGAGAGCAGCCCTGCAGAAAAGGACTTGGGGGTGCTGGTGGGTGAGAAGCTGGGCAGGAGCCAGCAGTGTGAGCTTGCAGCACAGAAGGCCAAGGGCAGCCTGGGCTGCATCCAAAGCAGTGTGGCCAGAGATGGAGAGAGGGGATCCTGCCCCTCTGCTCTGCTCTGGGGAGACCTCACCTGCAGGGCTGTGTGCAGGTCTGAAGCCCCCAACACAGGAAGGACCTAGATCTGATGGAGCACAAAAATGATCAGGGGGTTGGAGCAGGTCTGCAACAAGGACAGGCTGAGCAGCCATGCAGAGAGGGACCTGGGGGTACTGGTTGACAGTAGCTGAACATGAGCCTGTAGTGTGCCCAGGTGGCCAAGAAGGCCAATGGCATCCTGGCCTGCACCAGGAATAGTGTGGCCAGCAGGAGCAGGGAAATCATTCTGCCCCTGTATACTGCACTGGTTAGGCCACACCTTGAGTCCTGTGTCCAGTTCTGGGCTCCTCAGTTTAGGAAAGATGTTGAGATGCTGGAAGGTGTCCAGAGAAGGGCAACAAAGCTGGGGAGGGGTCTGGAGCACAGCCCTGTGAGGAGAGGCTGAGGGAGCTGGGGTTGCCTAGCCTGGAGAAGAGGAGACTCAGGGGAGACCTTCTTGCTCTCTACAACTACCTGAAGGGAGGTTGTAGCCAGGTGGGGGTTGGTCTCTTCTCCCAGGCACCCAGCCCCAGAACAAGAGGACACAGTCTCAAGCTGTGCCAGGGGAAGTTTAGTTTGGATGTTAGGAAGAAGTTCTTCATAGAAAGAGAGATTGGCCATTGGAATGTGCTGCCCAGGGAGGTGGTGGAGTCACCGTCACTGGAGATGTTTAGGAAGAGCCTGGATGAGGCACTTGGTGCCATGGTTTAGTTGATCAGATGGTGTTGGGTGATAGGTTGGACTTGATGATCTCAAAGGTCTCTTCCAACTTGGTTAATTCTATTCTATTCTATTCTATTCTATTCTATTCTATTCTACTCTACTCTACTCTACTCTATTTGCAGTATTTACCTATTTGAATGAAATTCAGAACTGTTCACTTTTGTCACAGTAACTCTTCCAAGTCATCACTGCCATTTTCTTTGCTTCCTGATATGCTCCTTGGTGGCCACACAGTCTCAGATAGGGTCTGATCCACTAAATGTTTCCAGATGTACAGCTCATATTTACCTCTCCACCTAGAAGTAAATCTTCATCCCACTACTTACTGTTTGTGTAACCCTTCTGAGTTCAGCCTTCAGAAAAAAAGAAAAGTACATCCCCAAACTCTCTATCCATTAGAAAATTCTCCATTTCCTTATTCCTTGTCAGGGATAAAGGAACAGAGGCCTAGGCCATCAATTACAGACTGCAGAGAGAATCCTAGCATGAGAATCATAGAACTGTTAGGGTTGGAAGAGACCTCAAGGGCCATCTAGTTCCAAACCCCTGCCATGGGCAGCTCATCCATTTTAGTGAGGTCAAATTCCCACTGACTTCTATGGGACTTGGTATCTCACCCAGCTTCCTGACAGGCTGATCAGGACCAGCTGAGAAGGGGAGATTGAGGGAGAGAGAGTGACCATCTCCAACATCTTTCTGCTGCTCCACAGCAACAGCTCGTGATCACAAGTTCAGTTTATCACAGCTTATCACACCTGGTTGGAAGAGACCTTCAAGATCATCCAGTCCAACCTTTGAGCCAACAATGAAGGGTCAACACTATACCTAAGCACCAGCTCCACACACTGCTTGAACACTCCCAGGGATGGTGACTCCGGCACTGCTCTGGGCAGACCATTCCAATGCCTGAGAACCCATTCAGTGAAGAAATATTTCCTAGCATCCAGCCTGAACCTGGTGCAACTTGGAACCATCTCCTCTGGTCCTGTCACTTGACACCAAAGAAGAGAGGCTGCCCCCTCCTCACTCCAACCTCCCCTCAGGGAGCTGTGGAGAGCAATGAGGTCTCCTCTCAGCCTCCTCTTCTCCAGACTGAACACCCCCAGCTCTCTTGGATGCTCCTCACAGCCCAGGTGCTCCAGGCCCTTCTCCAGCCTCATTGCTCTTTTCTGGGCATGTTCCAGCTCCTCAATGTCCTTCTTGTAGTGAGGGGGCCAGAAGTGAAGGCAATACTTGAGGTGTAGCCTCACCAGTGCTGAGCACAGGGAGATGGTCACCCCTCTGTCCCTGCTGGCCACAGTGTTTCCAATATAAGCCAGGATGCCATTGGCCTCCTTGGCCACCTGGGCACACACTGGACAGGCTGAGGGAGCTGGGGTTGCTCAGCCTGGAGAAAAGAAAGCTCCCGGGAGACCTAAGAGCAGCCTGGCAGTACCTGAAGGGACTCCAAGAAGGCTGCAGAGGGACTGTTCCCAAAATCCTGCAGGGACAGGAGGGGCAATGGTTTGAAATGAGAGCAGAGCAGATTTAGATTGGAGGTGAGGAACAAGTTCTTTAGCATGAGGGTGGTGGAACCCTGCAACAGGTTGCCCAGGGAGGTAGTTTAGGCACAAACCCTACTCCAGGTCAGGCTTGAGAAGACTGTGAGCAACCTGCTGTAGTGGAGGATGTCCCTGCTGAGTGCAGGGTGGTCAGACTGGCTGAGCTTTGGAGGTCCCTTCCAACCCAAACCATTCTGTGATTCTGTACCAGTAAATGATTCTCTCTGTTCCTTCCTCTATTCCCCTGCAACAGAATAACCCACACACTTCAGGTGACAGCATTTCACCTCCTTTGAGGAAAAGAAATCCCATCTTCTCCCCTCAAAGTGGTTTTTAAGTTACTTTAATAATGTAAATTTAAGATAATAATAATAATTTAAACAAAAAAACATAAAGTAGGAGTAACAGCACATTCCAGACAACTCATTAACTGAAACACAAAAGCACCTCTTGGGTGCTGCAAGAATTCATGCTTCAGCCTTTTGCCTTTGCAGTGGCCCCATCATGTGTTAATGATTACATATCTTCATTCACTACCAAAAATAGTTTCTTCTCATATTATGCACAAAGAATATTTGTCCACAGTGACTTGCAAGCTTGGCTGCTCTGCCTGGGTTACAGTTGCTGGTAATCTGACAGTGGCAAAACTCCAAGAGCCTGCTCTTGTGTTAGCAGTTTATCTTTTGTGCCAGAGGGTTCTGTTCAGTCAGTCAAAAAGGAGAAAAGCAGCAGCACCTAAAAACTGAAACCTCTGCTTTCCTCATGCAATCAGCTACCTGCCTGTACCTGAAGGGGGCTACAGGAGGGATGGAAAGGGGACTGTTTGCAAAGGCCTGGAGGGACAGGACCAGAGTACAAGGGCTTCAAGCTAGAGCAGAGCAGATTTAGACTGGATGTCAGGAACAAGTTCTTTAGCATGAGGGTGGTGGAACACTGGAACAGGTTGCCCAGGGAGGTAGTTGAGGCAGCATTCCTACAGATATTCAAGGTGAGGCTCAACAATGCTCTGGGCAACCTGATTTGGGTATCCCTGCCCATGGCAGGGGGGTTGGAACTAGATGATCCTTGTGGTCCCTTCCAACCCTGACTGATACTATGATGCTGTGATTTAGTTGGGGATGTCCCTGCTGACTGCAGAAGGGGTTGGACTGGATGGGCTTTGGAAGTCCCTTCCAGCCCAGGTCATTCTATGCTGCCATGAATACACAGGTTGCTATACAAAGTCACAGTATCACAGTACCACCAAGGTTGGAAGAGACCTCAAAGGTCATCAAGTCCAACCTGTCACCACAGACCTCATGACTGGACCATGGCACCAAGTGCCACATCCAGTCCCCTCTTGAACACCTCCAGGGATGGTGACTCCACCACCTCCCTGGGCAGCACATTCCAATGGCGAACAACTCTCTCAGTGAAGAACTTTCTCCTCACCTCCAGCCTAAACTTCCCCTGGCACAGCTTGAGACTGTGTCCCCTTGTTCTGGTGCTGGTTGCTTGAGATAAGAGACCAACCCCTTCCTGGCCACAACCACCCTTCAGGTAGTTGTAGAGAGCAATGAAAAAGTCCTACTTAGCTTCTCTGAAAAGATTATCTCCCTCTCTCCCTCTGTGCTTCTCCTCTCAGGAAACCTCAAGCAGGATCTTCTTGCTCACTTTGGCATGCCTTAAGATATTAGGATACGCTCTCCACAGCAAGCCCAGGAAGCCATGGTTACAAAACCAGTAGAAAGAGAAACAGACAACATAAATCAGGGGGTTCTTTCAATACATCTACTGCCTTACAAAACAGCACTGCCCCAGGGGTCTTGCTGCACAGTTTTTCAAGCACAGACATTTATTTCTCAAGGTGCAACCCCTTTTGCACATATTTGAAGTTAGGTGCATAGAGGCACCTTAAAGATGGTTGCTTTTTTTTCCCCCTCCTGTGTTGCTTTGAAGCCTCTATTCATCCCCCCAAACCCCTCTTTTTTCTTTTTTTCTTTAGATGCAGAGGAAAAAAAAATTGCTCCATTCCTGCTTGGAATCCAAAGGAGAACAGGAAGTAACATCTGAGCTCCAGAAAGATTGGTTTCTATTTGCTTACAGGACGTGGCAGACTCAAACCCTGGCTTGGTTTCTCTGTATCCTTAAAGGACCTGACTTTTTTTTTTCTTTTTCTTTTTTTCCCCTTTCTTTTTGGCAGGGAGCAGGGCTGGAACTTCAAGTTCAGCCAAAACAGACAATAAAACAGTAAGGAGGCACGGTGCCAAAAATGCAAAGCCATCAGCATCCAGAGCATAATTCCACCCTTTCCCCCCCCCTCCCCTCCCCCCATCAATGATTTACACGGGGAAACATTCAGAAAGCAGCAAACTCTCTTTGTCCTAGAATGAACTCAGCTTTTAAAGCAGCCTCCAAACATCCCAGAGCCACTGGAGGCCAGCTCAAGAATGACATTGCTCATTTCAACTGACAGATTGTTTGGGGTTTGGGTGGTTTTTTTTCTTACAATCCATATGTTTCATTGTTGTGTCCCTTTTGAATACCAGACTCGGGGCTGGCTTCTCGGGAGGAAAAGGTTTGGAATGAAGGACCAACATGTGGAATCTCTCACACAGCACAATGTGAAATTTGGTTCAAGAGTAGCCTTTTTTTGGTTTGTTGGGTTCCCCCCCTTCCCCTCCTTCCCCCCCCCGCCCCCCCTTGATGATCCACAGTTTTAAACATGATTCTCACTGGCAGTAAGCCCGTGCTAGCCTCAAGGCCAAAAGAGAAGAAACACCACCACAAAGGTCTCCATTAAATTCAAACTCTCATTTGGCTGCAGCAAAACTACATTTTCTTAATTATTATTATTATTTAATTATTCCCCCCCCCCCCTTTAGGAGGCTCTAAACCACAAATAATGCTCTGAAAATGACGTGCCATGACCAACAAATAAGCGAGGCCTCTCTGCTGGGATATGGGCAAATGCTTCCTCACAGTTGCAACAGGAAGCCAGGCAGGATGGGTCTGGGGGAAGGTCTGGAAGCTGTGGAGCAAAAGTGGAGGGAAGGCAAAAATAGATTTTAAAGAGGGCATTGTCTTCCTTACTGCATTAACCCTTGTTTGGAATTAGAAGCTCCCCAGTCAGTGTTTCTTTCCCATCATCTAAAAATGAACCTATAGAAGCTGCCCAGCGGTCACACAATGCCTTCTATTTATTAACAAGAGGCAAGCAACTACCTAGGCTCTAGGGAGACTTCTTTCATGTATCCATGCCAGCAGCCACCCTTCACCCATTACAAGTCCAGTTGTGTCTTAAGCGTCTGACATAATCACTTTTTAAAGGCTCCTTTATCAAATAAATTGCATTAATTGCTTCTAAAAGCTGACTGTATGCAAATCACAACTGGACTCACAGGGTCACAGCTCACAGGATGTTAGGGGTTGGAAGGGACCTCCAGAGATCACTGAGTCCAACCCCCCCCCACCAGAGCAGGAGCAGAGAATCCAGCACAGGTCACACAGGAATGCATCCAGATGGGGATGGAAAGGCTCCAGAGAAGGAGACTCCACAACCTCTCTGGGCAGCCTGTTCCAGGGCTCTGAGACCCTCCCAGTGAAGAAGTTCCTCCTCATGTTGAGGTGGAACCTCCTGTGCTGGAGTTTCTATCCATTGCCCCCTGTCCTATCCCAGGGTGCAAGTGAGCAGAGCCTGTGCCCTCCCTCTTGACCCCCAGCCCTCAGATATTTATGAACATTTATTAAATCCCCTCTCAGCCTCCTCCTCTCCAGACTAAACAGCCGCAGGGCTCTCAGCCTCTCCTCATAATGCAGTGCTTCAGTCCCTTAATCATCCTCACAGCCCTCCCTTGGACTCTCTGCAGTAGATCCCTGACATGATACTGGGAATCATTTTCTTCTGAGGTCTCTCTGCTGCTTTCACATTGCTCTTGGCAATGGAGTAAATATGAAGACTTTCACCTGGAGGCAAAGTGGATAAAAAAGTGGTCCTGAGACTGGTGATCACAGGCACCAGAAGTGGAAGAAATAGGGTTCCATGTCCCCACTGTCACTCATCCTCCAGCCTCTCTGCTGGGTTTTCTTAATCAGCATACTGCTTTCCACCAAGGAGACAGCTCAGGAAATAGAATCACAGAATCATAGCATGGTCTGGGTTGGAAGAGACCTCCAAAGGACATCCAGTCCAACCCCCTCTGCAGTAAGCAGAGGCAGACAGGTGTAGACAAAGTGCCACACTCACAGGCTTTTGTCCAAAGTAATTCTTTAGCATGAGGGTGCTGGAACACTGCAACAGGCTGTCCAGAGAAGTAGCTGAAGCTCCATCCCTGAAGATATTCAAGGTCAGGCCGGACAAGGCTCTGAGCAACCTGATCTAGCGTAGGATGTCCCTGCTGAGTGCAGGGGGCTTGGACTGGGTGAGCTTTGGAGGTCCCTTCCAACCCAAACCATTCTATGATTCTCTAGCCAGCTCTGCAGAAGCACTGTGACCAACTCAGAAGCTGCAAACTGGCGAAACAAAGGCTACCTCCTTTGTGGAAAAAATGCAAACCTTAACTGATTTCGTCTTTCTTAAGAGGAAAAAGAGTAACTATAGTAACTATGACACTTGCTCTGAAATCAATTACAATGCTAATAGGATGGAAAAGGCAGACTTCTGGGAAAGGTGCAAAGTATTTGTGAGGCCAAACACTGAAGAAGTCTGTGTTAGTAAAAGCACAGAAAAGACTATCAAAGCCCTGGAGGTTTAAAGGCATGGTGCTCAGAGAACTGCAGCATCAAGTCACTTTGGAACAGCTCAGGCAAAACAGCAAACTCTGAGCTAGCCTGCAGAAGAGGAGGCTCAAGGGAGACCTTATTGCTCTCTACAACTACCTGAAGGGTGGCTGTAGCCAGGAAGGGGTTGGTCTCTTCTCCCAGGCAACCAGCACCAGAACAAGAGGACACAGCCTCAAGCTGCACCAGGGGAAGTTTAGGCTGGAGGTGAGGAGAAAGTTCTTCACTGAGAGAGTTGTTCACCATTGGAATGTTCTGCCCAGGGAGGTGGTGGAGTCACCATCCCTGGAGGTGTTCAAGAGGGGATTGGATGTGGCACTTGGTGTCATGATCTAGTCATGAGGTCTGTGGTGACAGGTTGGACTTGATGATCTTTGAGGTCTCTTCCAACCTTGGCGATTCTGTGATTCTGTAATACAGATCAGCTAGCAGGGTTAGTGGGAGCTTAGTACAAACTGCAACAGGGGGAAAGGGAGTGGTTAAAAAAACAAAAAATAAACACAATCCTAGAATGGCTCAGGTTGGAGGGGATCTCAGTGCTCATCTCCTCCAAGCTCCCCACCATGCCCAGGGACACCTCTCAGCTAGACTCAGCTGCTCAAGGCCTCATCCAGCCTGGCCTTCAACACCCCCAGGCAGGAGGCAGCCACAGCCTCCCTGGGCAGCCTGTGCCAGACTCTCACCACTCTCATTCTCAAGAACTTCCTCAGCTCCAGTCTAACCCTGCTGTGCCTCAGCTTCAAACCATTCCCCCTTGTCCTATCCCTAGACACCCTGAGGAAAAGTCTCTCTGCAGCCTTCCTGTAAGATCCCTCCAGGTATTGAAAGTTCCCTCAGAGTCTTTTCTTCTCCAGGCTGAACACCCCCAGCCTGTCCTCACAACAGAGGTGTTCCAGCCCTTGGACCACCTTTGTGGCCCTCCTCTGGCCTCACTTTGTTTGCAGTCTGGACATTGTGGTTCATTTTTGGTTTTGTTTTGAGGCTTTCTTTCCTTTGTTTCATTCATCTCTAATGTATGTACAAACCACAGCTGGAAGAGCCAACATCAGCATGCACACACCACTTCTGCACCAAGACAAAGTGAAAGGGCTCAACTAAGTTTTAGGGGCACCAAAACAGAAAGAGAACTGATTGTGGAGAAGCTGAATTTCCACATGCCCATTCAGCATTAGCAGGAACTCTCTGTGTGCTTGTTTACCAATACCACACTCTCTGCTACAGACCTAAGAGGGGGAAGAAAAACTCAACCCCATCCCTGTCTCCTCTTAATTAACCTCATGAGCACACTGCTCAAATGGCAGCAGAATGGTTAAGTGGCCTAGTGGGCCTACAACCAAGAAAGCAAGCTAAGACCAGAGGAATGGGAACCAAGCCAATTGTCTAGACAGCAGGCAAAAAAAACCCCACCAACCCATGCTGGCTAAATTTAATCAGCTGCCTCCTTTATTTTGCAAAGTGAATGGGTAGATTATAGCCAGGGTGACACGTAATTTGTGATTGAAATTGCTTGCTTAATTGTAATTTAAAAAGAGATGAGCCTCATCCCAGCTCCATACCCATCATTCTCCTGCAGGCACATCAAACCCAGAGCCATCTTCAAAACAAACAGCAGCTGCTGAAAGTCGCCACGTTCAGCAGCGGCTCTGCACTCTCACTTGCCCTCTTTTGCTGATCCCCTCACTCCTGAAAGAGAAAAAAAGAAGCCCCTTTTTCAGGCTACCATAAGTTCTCTGGTCTCCACAGAGGGGCTTTTAAGATCCAGGCTGGCAGCTTCTTTCTTGAGAAGGGGGCAAAGTTGGCAAAGGCCAAATAGCATGATTTATAACATCCACTCACTACAATCAGTTGCACAGACTGCAGTACAGAACAGCTGGCAGGGGAGGGAAGAATAGTCCTTGTTAGAGATCTGCTCTTTACGCTCCAGAACTAGATCCAAATCTTGACTCAAAAGTGTTAAAGGAAACATGAGGGAATCCTAACAGCAATGGGGAGAATAAAATGATCTGCCTTTGTCAGTACAGATGCCTGAGACTCTTCACACTCAATCTAACCCTCCTCTAAAATTTCATGAGAAAATTGTGATTAGAGGCCTGATGCAATACATCACCCAGCAGGAAGGAAAACAGGGCAGGGGGGGAGGACATTAGTAACAGTTCCAGCTAAAGCAGAACACCATCAATCTCCAAATGAAGCCCCAATGTAATTTGCTTCAAGCCACCATTTCCTTGTGTTAAGCTAGTGAGATGGGGGGGGAAGAAATAATCAAGATGTGAGATGGTAAAATTGCCTCAAATAATTCCTTTTTCATCTGTAACAAAGCCACTGAAAATTCCAGTGGAAATTTTAATGACCATCTGAACACTGACCAAGTTTGGTACTTAAAAGACTTCAGCATTTCACATAGGTTGATGCTACTGCTTCAGTCTGAAAAAAAAAACTCTCTCTGAAGTGAGTGTGGAAAAGAACTGACAAAGTTTTGCTTCATCTGTCATAAAAAGCATTCAAATGACACTTTGAATGTTGAAATTGTCAGAGAAACAGCACCCTTTGAGGTGGAGGACCACAGAGCTGCCTTGCAATAGCTGAATATTATGAACACCTTCAATCCTGCCTCTAGTTCTGGGGTCCCAAGCAGAAGAAGAACACAGAGACATTGGAGCGAGTCCAGAGGAGGCCACTAAGATAGGATAGGATAGGATAGGATAGGATAGGATAGGATAGAATAGAATAGAATAGAATAGAATAGAATAGAATAGAATAGAATAGAATAGAATAGAATAGAATAGAATAGAATAGAATAGAATAGAATAGAATAGAATAGAATAGAAATAGACCAGGTTGGAAGAGACCTTCAAGATCATTGCATCCAACCTATCATCCAACACCACCTAATCAACTAAACCATGGCACCAAGCACCCTATCAAGTCCCTTCCTGAACACCTCCAGTGACGGTGACTCCACCACCTCCCTGGGCAGCACATCCCAATGGCCAAGCTCTCTTTCTAGGAAGAACTTCTTCCTCACCTCCAGCCTAAACCTCCCCTGGTGCAGCTTGAGACTGTGTCCTCTTGTTCTGGTGCTGCTTGCCTGGGAGAAGAGACCAACCTCCACCTGTCTACAACCTCCCTTCAGGTAGTTGGAGAGAACAATAAGGTCTCCCCTGAGCCTCCTCTTCTCCAGGCTAAGCAATCCCAGCTCCCTCAGCCTCTCCTCACAGGGCTGTGCTCCAGACCCCTCCCCAGCTTTGTTGCCCTTCTGTGGACACCTTCCAGCAACTCAACATCCTTCCTAAACTGAGGGGCCCAGAACTGGACACAGGACACAAGGTGTGGCCTAACCAGTGCAGTGTACAGGGGCACAATGACCTCCCTGCTCCTGCTGGCCACACTGTTCCTGATGCAGGCCAGGATGCCATTGGCCCTCCTGGCTGCCTGGGCACACTGCAGGCTCGTGTTCAGCCTACCATCAACCAGTACCCCCAGGTCCCTCTCTGCCTGGCTGCTCTCCAGCCACTCTGACCCCAGCCTGTAGCACTGCATGGGGTTGCTGTGGCCAATGTGCAGAACCTGGCACTTGGATGTGTTCAATCTCATGCCATTAGATGATCCAAAGGCTGGAGCAGCTCTTCTGTGGGCACAGGCTGAGGGAGCTGGGGATGTTCAGCCTGGAGAAGGCTCTGGGGGCACCTAAGAGCTGCCTGCCAGTACCTGCAGGGATCCTACAGGAAGGCTGAAGAGGGACTTTTCCTGAGGGTATCTAGAGACAGGCCAAGGGGGAATGGTTTGAAGCTGAGGCAGAGCAGGGTTAGACTGGAGCTCAGGAAGAAGTTCTGGAGTGTGAGGGTGGTGAGAGTCTGGCACAGGCTGCTCAGGGAGGCTGTGGCTGCCTCCTGCCTGGGGGTGTTGTAGGCCAGGCTGGATGAGGTTTTGAGCAGCTGAGTGTAGTTGAGAGGTGTCCCTCTCAACTGGTGAGGTTGTAGATGATCTCTGAAGTCCCTTCTAACCTGAACCATTCTAGGATTCTGTGGTCACCATTTCAGGCTGAAGTTAAATAGTGCACTATGATCCTTCTTTAAAAATGAGAATGGCATCAGCAGTGAACACCTGACTGAATGCAAGGATACAGTACAAAAAATTAACAGCATTACGGTTTTGGTTTGTTTGGTTTTGTCTAGAACAATATCACTGAAACTGACTTAGAATTAGCACATTTCATAGTTTGGAAGTGTACTCAGGTAGAAGACAGTGGCATCCTGGCTGGGATCAGCAGTGGTGTGACCAGCACCAGCAGGGCAGGGATTGTCTCCCTGTACTTGCCACAGGGAAGGCCACCCCTGAGTGCTGGCTTCAGTTTTGGGCACCTCCATACAGGAGGGGCTGGAGCAGGCACAAAGAGCAGCAACTAAGCTGGGGAGGGGCCTGGAGAATGAGTCTGAGGAGGAGTGGCTGAGGGAGCTGGGTCTGTTTAGCCTGAGGAAGAGGAGGCTGCAGGGAGCCCTCTACAGCTACCTGAAAGGACACCAGAGAGAGGTAGGGCAGGTCTCTTCTCACAGGGAACTGGGGACAGAACAAGAGGGAAAGGCCTCAAGCTGCACCAGAGGAGGTTTAGGCTGGGCATTAGGACAATTTTTTCCCCTGCAAGAGTGGTCAGGCATTGGAAGAGGCTGCCCAAGCAGGAGGTGGAGTCCCCATCCCTGGAGGTGTTTAAAGGTGGTTTAGATGTGGTGCTTAGCCACGTGGTTGAGTGGTGACCTTGGCAGAGTAGGGTTCATGGTTGGAGCTGATCACCTGAGGGGTCTGTTCCAAGCTGAATGATTCTATGTGCCGGGCAATGTTTTCTGAGAAAATCCAGAGGTACAGCAAGCTCATCGGGGAGGTTTAGGCTGGAGGTGAGGAGAAAGTTCCTCACTGAGAGAGTCGTTCGCCATTGGAATGTGCTGCCCAGGGAGGTGGTGGAGTCCCCATCCCTGGAGGTGTTCAAGAGGGGATTGGACGTGGCACTTGGTGCCATGGTCTAGTCATGAGGTCTGTGGTGACAGGTTGGACTTGATGATCTTTGAGGTCTCTTCCAACCTTGGTGATACTGTGATACTGTGTGATTTATTCCAACAGCAATAGCTCAGTAAGTGTTACAGAAGACAGACTTGAAATTCCAAGTTCATGATCAGGAGCAGTGATGTCAGCTCCCCTCTCTCCTGTGCTCAGGCTCCCACTTCATGAGCACCACATCATTCCTACTGCCACTAAAATCATCTCTGCCTCACGTGGGAGCAGAAGTGGCAGACCAAGAGCTGTTTAGAGGCTTTTGATCAGCTGTTTGTAAAAAAACCTAATAAACTTCCCAAACTTGCATCTGATTCACAGACAATCTGATCAAAGAGACTGTGCTTAAGTGAAGTGCTTTGATCACAGCAGGTTCCCATAATCACCTCAGCCTGTAAACCACTGGAAAATAAACACTTTTCTGCTCACCAAAGGAAGGAGAGCATGCAGATAACTTATTAAATCCATACATTACCTTCTTTAAATGCCTGAAAACATAGGACTACAGCATGCCACTAACAACAAATAACAACAGACTTGTGTTATTTGTCTGGACACACAAAGCCCCCAGAGGAGTTTTTAACTTTTTCCTCATTTTTAATTGGTGAAAATACTGAAATGAAAAAGAGAAAATAAGAAAAGAAAAAAGGAAAAAGAAAGTGGAAAAAAAAAAGTCAACACATTAGAATCCTGGAAGGGCTCAGGTTGGAAGGGACCTCACAGCTCATCTCCTCCAACCTCCCCACCATGGGCAGGGACACCTCTCAGCTAGACTCAGCAGCTCAAGGCCTCATCCAGCCTGGCCTTCAACACCCCCAGGCAGGAGGCAGCCACAGCCTCCCTGGGCAGCCTGTGCCAGACTCTCCCCACCCTCATACTCAAGAACTTCTTCCTCAGCTCCAGTCTAACCCTGCTGTGCCTCAGCTCCATTCCCCCTTGTCCTGTCTCTAGATAACCTCAGGAAAAGTCTCTCTTTAGCCTTCCTGTAGGATCCCTTCAGGTCCTGGAGGGCAGCTCTAAGGTCCCCCTGGAGCCTTCTCTTCTCCAGGCTGAACACCCCCAGCTCCCTCAGCCTATGTTCACAGCAGAGCTGCTCCAGCCCTTGGATCATCTTTGTGGCCTCCTCTGGACTCTCTCCTCCAGCTCTGAGTCCTTCTTCTGCTGGGGACACCACAACTGGAGGCAGGACTGGAGGTGAGGTCTCAGCAGAGCAGAGTCAAGAGGCAGAATCCCCTCTCTTGCCCTGCTGCCCACACTGCTCTGGCTGCAGCCCAGCACACAGCTGCCTGCTGGGCTGCATGAGGGCACTGCTGGCTCCTGGGGAGCTGCTCAGCAACCATGACCTTCAAGTCTCTTTCTTCAGAACTGCTCTCCACCCACTCTGTGCCTAGCCTGGATTTGTGCCTGGGATTGGCTTAACCCAGAAGCAGGACCTTGCACCATATGGAACCAACAGACTACTACTAAGTCAGTCTACAAAATGCAGTATTGCAGATGATTTTTGGTTACTTTCCAGGTTATCTTCTGCATCAGAGTTGCAGGGGGTTTCATGCACAGCTGAGAACTGCACTATAGGCAAGAAAGGCTTGAAGAAGAAAAAAGATTCACATGTTTGGACTAGGAGAGATCCTGATCCTCAGTGTTCTGGACAGCTTCTGGGTCTGCTCTGCCTCTCAGCCTGGAACAGCTGTCACAGTGGAAAAAACTTCACTACTGGGTATTTGGTGTCAATCTTTTATTTTGTTCCAAATTCCAAGCAGATAGCATCTGAAATGTGGTCTTCACATAGAAAGGATTTCACTCTGTTTACTAAGTTGGATGTATGGAGGAATAGGCCAGAAGGCATACATTGTGAACAGTGTAACAGCAGTAGAACAAAATGAAGAGGCAAAGCAAAGCCTTCTGCTCCTGAGAGGGCAAACATCTCTGCTAACAGACTTCTAACAACCATAAATTCATACCAATAGAACAGAGGTTAAAAGAGTGAGGAAGAGAATGCAAAGGAACACAAACTCTGTGTAGTATTTGTACAGCAAACTGATACAGATTTGATTTCAGGGATAAAAGTTAAATGACTAGTCATGTCCTGGCAAGAGGCCAGCTCCTAACAGAACCCAACCCTCAGAAGATCTGAGCTCTGGTTTTAATTTAAAACCCATGAACTTTAAGTGGATTTGAAATTAGGCAAAACATGTTCACCCATTCCTCTTTATAACAGGAAAGACAGGCAGGCAAGCTCAAGCTTGGGCACTGGAAGGGAAGGCAGTGACACAAATCATCCTTTTGCTTCCTAACCTGAAGCCTGGTTTTAATGCAGGGCACGTCTTTGAAGCAGAGCTGCTTTAAAGACCACACAAAGCAGCAACTCACAGCTGGCCATGCCCCTCCTGGAAGACTGCAAAGTTTACAGGCCTGCCAATTGCCTCAACAGTTCTCTTTGGCCTGTTTTTTGTTGTTGTTTTCAAGTTTACAAGAAAAGGTCTCTATTCAAAGAGGCAGAGAAGGAGAGACAGGGGTGAAGCTCCTGTAGAATTTCAATGTAGGCAAGGCTAGCTGGAGACAGGCTGCAGCAACCATGGTGCAGTGACCACTGGGCTCAAACAACACAAGGCAGAGCTCAGGAACAGCTTATTAGGAAAACACCAAACTGGGGAAGGGAAGGAACATTCCAGGCACCCAACCACTTCCACTTCACACAGGAAGAAAAGCTGGTGTGTCTGAAGCCTTGCTTGCTTTCCCCATGCTCATCACCAGCCCTGCAGCAAGGTTTATAATTCCCTTTGGCAAGCTTTTTTGGAACAAAGGATTATGTTTTTTTTCAATGTTATGTCAAGGTTTGTTTACATTTGGAAGCCTTCAAAATGGAAAGGTAAAGTGCACAGCTAGCTGCACCATCTGTCACTGATACAAACAATCATAGAAGGGGTTGGGTTGGAAAGGGGCCTCCAAAGCTCATGCAATCCAACCCCCCTACAGACAGCAGGGACATCCCCAACTAGATCAGGCTGCCCAGGGCCTCCTCCAGCCTCACCTTGAATATCTCCAGGGAAGAAGCCTCAACCACCTCCCTGGGCAACCATCTGCACTGTTCCAGCACGCTCATGGGGCAGAACTTATTCCTCACGTCCAATCTAAATCCGTTCTGCTCTCATTGCTGGAAGGTGTCCAGAGAAGGGCAACAAAGTTGGTGAGGGGCTTGGAACACAGCCCTGTGAGGAGAGGCTGAGGGAGCTGGGGTTGCTTAGCCTGGAAAAAAGGAGGCTCAGGGGAGACCTTCTTGCTCTCTACAACTACCTGAAGGGAGGTTGTAGCCAGGTGGGGGTTGGTCTCTTCTCCCAGGCAACCAACACCAGAACAAGAGGACACAGTCTCAAGCTGTGCCAGGGCAGGTTTAGGCTGGATGTTAGCAAGAAGTTCTTCCCAGACAGAGAGATTGGCCATTGGAATGTGCTGCCCAGGGAGGTGGTGGAGTCACCATTACTGGAGCTGTTCAGGGGGAGACTTGATAGGGTGCTTGGTGCCATGGTTTAGTTGATTAGGTGGTGTTGGATGATAAGTTGGATGAGATGATCTTGAAGGTCTCTTCCAACCTGGTTTATTCTATTCTATTCATTCCAAACCATTGCCTCTCAGCCTATCATTGTAGGCCTGTAAGGCTGCTCCTAGGTCTCCCTGGAGCCTTCTCCTCTCCAAGCTGAACACCCCCAGCTCCCTCAGCCTGTCCTCATAGCAGAGCTGCTCCAACCCCCTGATCATTTTCTTGGCCCTCCTCTGGACCCTCTCCATCAGGTCCATGTCCTTCCTGTGCTGAGGGCTCCAGAGCTGGATGCAGCCCTGCAGGTGAGGTCTCACTAGAGCAGAGCAAAGGGGCAGAATCTCCTCTCTCCTTCTGCTGGCCACATCTTGCCTTTTACCTAGCAGAGCACACAGCACATTTTCTTCAGACAGAATTATTAATTACCACACTTGGAATTAACTGAGAAAACCACTTAGGAAGAAGGTACTGCTGCAGTTGGAACCTGCTGCAGCCTGAGGTCCTATGTCATCCAAACCAGGTCTTTGGAACACTGCAACCCTGTCTGGAACAGCAATGCCACAGAGCACAGTGATTACTACCTTAAGCAAGGAATACCACACCTGTTAATGACAACAGAGCATGAACCTCATCCTGCAGCTTTTTCCTCTTTCCAGCACAACCAGAGCAAATTCTTTGGCAGACAAAAAAAGGTACAGAAAAGATCCAAGAAATCAAACATAAATCTGGTGATCTGCTGTTAGAGGAAGAGCAGAAGGGAAGAGCATTGCCAGGCTTTATTATTAAATACACTTTCTGTCAGCCAACAGATCCAAGATGAGCATAAGGGATTGGATTTATTCCATTGGCTGCTCTCCAGTTCTGATTTTAGAAAGATCAAACACCTAACCCTGGATGCCTCAAGAATAAACCTGGATTAGTTTCTAATTTCTAATGTTTGAGATAGGCCTAGTCACAGATTTTCCACCAACAGGTTCCACCAACAGCAGTAAAAGAGGTTCTCAGAACACTTCCTTTTTTAGAATAGGATGGAATAGAATAGAATAGAATAGAATAGAATAGAATAGAATAGAATAGAATAGAATAGAATAGAATAGAATAGAATAGAATAGAATAGAATAGAATAGAATAGACCAGACCAGACCAGACCAGACCAGACCAGGTTGGAAATGACCTTTGAGATCATTGAGTCCAACCTCTCACCCAACACCTTCTAATCAACTAAACCATGGCACCAAGTGCCTCATCCAGGCTCTTCCTAAACACCTCCAATGATGGTGACTCCACCACCTCCCTGAGCAGCACATTCCAATGGCAAATCACTCTCTCTGTATAGAACTCCTTCCTAATATCCAGCATAAACCTCCCCTGGCACAGACTGAGACTGTGTCCTCTTGTTCTGGTGCTGGTTGCCTGGGAGAAGAGACCAACCCCCCACCTGGCTACAAACTCCCTTTCAGGTAGTTGTAGAGAGCAACAAGGTCTCCCCTGAGCCTCCTCTTCTCCAGGCTAAGCAACCCCAGCTCCCTCAGCCTCTCCTCACAGGGCTGTGCTCCAAGCCCCTCACCAACTTCGTTACCCTTCTCTGGACACCTTCCAGCAACTCAACCTCCTTCCTAAACTGAGGGGCCCAGAACTGGACACAGGACTCAAGGTGTGGCCTAACCAGTGCAGTGTACAGGGGCACAATGACCTCCCTGCTCCTGCTGGCCACACTGTTCCTGATGCAGGCCAGGATGCCATTGGCCTTCTTGACCAGCTGGGCACATTGCAGGCTCATGTTCAGCTGCTGTCAACCAGTACCCCCAGGTCCCTCTCTGCCTGGCTGCTCTCCAGCCACTCTGACCCCAGCCTGTAGCACTGCATGGGGTTGTTGTGGCCAATGTGCAGAACCCAGCACTTGGATGTGTTCAATCTCATGCCCTTGGACTCTGCCCATCTGTCCAGCCTGTCGAGGTCCCTCTGCTTTTGGATGATGCCCTGAGATGTAACCCAGGGCAGATGTAACCCAGCTAGGAAACAAGAGCCTATAGACAACTCTGCTTATTTCTATCACTGAAACCTGAAGTTTTCAGGTTTTTATTTCAAGTTGCAATCCTCTTTGGTGGGAACCCTGTTCTGGTGAGACCTCTTTTTTAGGGCATTTCCATGCAGGGAATTCATTCAGAAGTCCATAATACTGCTGTATTCAGCAGTTTAGACTTTACAAGTTTAAACCATCCTTCTTTTTCTAGCTTTAGAAGCATAAAATCACCTCCAGAGCTCATCCAGTCCAACCTCCCTGCACTCAGCAGGGACATCCCCAACTAGATCAGGCTGCCCAGGGCCTCCTCCAGCCTCACCTTGAAAAGCTTCAGGGAAGGAGCCTCAACTACCTCCCTGAGAAACCTGTGCCAGTCTTCCAGCAGCCTCATTGTGCAGAACTTGTTCCTCACATCCAATCTAAATCTGCTCTGCTCTAGTTTGAAGCCATTGCTCCTCATCCTGTCCCTGCAGCCCTTTGCAAACAGTCTCCATCCTTCCTGTAGCCCCCTACAGGTACTGGCAGGGTGCTCTTAGGTCTGCCTGGAGCCTTCTCTTCTCCAGGCTGCACACCCCCAGCTCCCTCAGCCTGTCCTCGTAGCAGAGCTGCTCCAACCTCCTGATCATCTTCATGTCCCTCCTCTGGATCCTCTCCATCAGGTCCATGTCCTTCCTGTACTGAGGGCTCCAGAGCTGGACACAACACTGCAGGTGAGGTCTCACCAGAGCACAGCTAGAGTGTCAGGATCCCCGCTCTCCACCTCTGGCAATGCTGCTTTGGATGCAGCCCAGGCTGTGATTTGCCTTCTGTGCTGCAAGCTCACACTGCCTGCTCCTGGCCAGCTTCTCATCCATCAGCATCCCCCAAGTCCTTTTCCTCAGGGCTGCTCTCAATCTCCTCATCCTCCAGCCTGTGTTGCTGTCTGGTACAATACATTATCTAACACAATGCACTCTACTTCTCTCAAATAAACAACAGGGACACAGTCTGGCTCATTTTCCAATTTGAATGGCATCACCTGCTATAAAAACTAATGTTTCACTCTAGTACTTGACCTGTGCATTGTTAGGATTTCAATTCATCTTGTTGGCCTATGATTAGTGGCATTCATAAAATGCTAGAGGCTGACAGGACAGAAGAAAGAATAATGTTGGTTTTTTTTCACATAAGGCAACAGGGGGTGACCAGCATTTTAAGGGTACACACACCAACACACAGCTCAAAAGGCCAAGCCCTTCAATTCAGCTTACAAGAATCGTGTGTCTGGAATGAAAGAGAAAATGCAGGATTTCAGTAAAGAGGAAAAAAAAATCCCACAGCTTCTCTCAACTGTCCCTCACTTTCCCAGCCATCAAAAAACCCAAACCCCATCACAGAATACATTTAGGAAATGCATGACCTGTTTGGTAGAACTGACTACTCCACAGCTGGTGAGGAAAGTGAATGCCACATTTATGAGGTGCCACCCAGAGTTTGTGCCCAGACATAATGCTCAACAGCCACAGAACAAGTTTTCATGCAGCATTTGGTGCCCAAGACATGCTCCTGAAAGAGGTTCTGCCACAGGATCACAGGATGTTAGGGGTTGGAAGGGACCTCCACAGTTCATCAAGTCCAACCCCCCTGCCAGAGCAGGAGCAGAGAATCCAGCACAGGTCACACAGGAATGCATCCAGATGGGGATGGAAAGGCTCCAGAGAAGGAGACTCCACAACCTCTCTGGGCAGCCTGTTCCAGTGCTCTGTGACCCTCACAGTGAAGAAGTTCCTCTTCATGTTGAGGTGGAACCTCCTGTGCTGGAGTTTCTATCCACTGCCCCTTGTCCTATCCCAGGGTGCAAGTGAGCAGAGCCTGTGCCCTCCCTCTTGACCCCCAGCCCTCAGATATTGATAGACATTGACCAGATGCCCTCTCACTCTTCTCCTCTCCAGACTAAACAGCTGCAGGGCTCTCAGCCTCTCCTCACCAGGCAGTGCTTCAGTCCCTTCAATTTCCTTGTAGCCCCCCACTGGACTCTCTCCTATAGATCCCTGTCCCTCCTGAACTGGGGAGCCCAGAACTGGACATTATCCATTTCATTAGCTATTCTAACAACTAACTGGTAGAGACCAGTTAAAGGAAACAGAGGTTTAACTTTCCTTACATAGCAGCAAAATAAATCACACAATCACAGAACGTTAGGGGTTGGAAGGGACTTCCAGAGATCATCCAGTCCAACCTCCCTGCCAGAGCAGGAGCACCCAGGGCAGGTCACACACCAACACATCCAGCTGGGTTTGGAAAGTGTCCAGAGAAGGAGACTCCACAGCCTCTCTGGGCAGCCTGCTCCAGGGCTCTGGCACCCTCACAGAGGAAAAGTTTTCCCTTCTGCTCCTGTGGCACCTCCTCTGCTCCAGCTTGCCCCCAGTGCCCCTTGTCCTGTCCTTGGACATCCCTGAGCAGAGCCTGGCTCCAGCCCTGCACATCTTTATCACCAACAATGAGGGCAGCCCTCAGGCTCCTCTGCTCAGTGGACACCTCAGTGTCAGGGGTGTACACTGAGAGGAATGGGAGAACCCACACCATCAACAATTGGCTCAGGGGATGGTGCCAGCGGCAGAACTTTGGGTTCTATGACCACGGGGCAACTTTCACTGCACCTGACCTGCTGGGTCCTGATGGGGTGCATCTATCTAGAAGGGGTAAAAGAGTCCTGGCACTGGAGTTGGCAGGGCTCATTAGGAGGGCTTTAAACTAGGTCTGAAGGGGGTGGGTGAGGCAATCGGTCCCTCTGCAGAGGTAAGAGTATAGGCTGGGGTCGGAGTGGCTGGAGAGCTCCCAGACAGAGAGGGACCTGGGTGTGCTGATCGACAGCCACCTGAATATGAGCCAGCAGTGTGCTCAGGTGGCCAGGAGGGCCAATAGCATTCTGGCCTGCATTAGGAATAGTGTGGCCAGCAGGAGCAGGGAGGTCATAGTGCCCCTGTACTCTGCTCTGGTTAGGCCGCACCTTGAGTACTGTGTCCAGTTCTGGGCTCCTCAGTTTAAGAAGGACATTGAGACACTTGAGCGTGTCCAGAGAAGGGCAACAAGGCTGGTGAGAGGCCTTGAACACAAGCCCTATGAGGAGAGGCTGAGGGAGCTGGGATTGTTTAGCCTGGAGAAGAGGAGGCTCAGGGGTGACCTTATTGCCCTCTACAACTACCTGAAGGGTGGTTGTAGCCAGGAGGGAGTTGGCCTCTTCTCCCAGGCAACCAGCACCAGAACAAGGGGACACAGTCTCAAGCTGCGCCAGGGGAGGTTCAGACTCGAGGTGAGGAGGAAGTTCTTCACCGAGCGAGTCATTCGGCATTGGAACCGGTTGCCCAGGGAGCTGGTTGAGTCATCGACCCTGGAGGCGTTCAAGGGGAGATTGGACGTGGCACTTGGTGCCATGGTCTAGTCATGGGGTCTGCGGTGTCAGGTTGGACTCGATGATCCTCGAGGTCCTTTCCAACCTAAGTGATACTGTGATACTGTGATACTGTGCTCCAAGCTCCAAGCCCCAGCTCCCTCAGCTTGTCCTCACAGGGGGATGTTCCACTGCCTGCAGCACCTCTGTGGCTCTGTGCTGGACTCTCTCAAGCAATTCTCTGGATGTAATGTAGAACACTCCCATCTGCTATTTCAGCAACCTAAAGTTATTTTCACACTTCTGAGGGGTTACAGATTGCAAGCAACACCACAGAAGCTGTATTTACGTCTTCACAATGTATTCCTCACCAGCCAACACATCCTCAGCTTCTCTAAACCATTTCAACACTCCAACACTTTGTGGCTTCAAAGCAAAACAAGAGGCTGTGAATGGAGAAGAGGTACCCAACGTTACCTCTCTTTGCATGCTTCTTCCCACTATCACTGAGAGGGGATAGATAACTCAGCTTCTGCCCACATTATCCAAGCAGAGAACAGCTTTCACTCTTGGCACACTATCCTCATGCAATGTTTTTATAACCTCCATTAGCTGTCATGCTTCATGCAAGTGAAAAGTGTTCTCCAAAGAAGAGCAACCGAGTGCTGGATTCCAGCAGAACTTTGTCAGAATCAAGTGTTCAGCAATCACCCATTACTAGCCACAACATTTCTACTGCAAGGAGGGGGTTTTAAAGTTTATTTTAAGGGTACACAGGAAAAAACAGAGGAGTCCAAATACCTGGACCTCAGCAAGGCCTTTGACACTGTCCCCCACAGCAAACTCCTGGCCAAGCTGTCAGCCCCTGGCTTGGACAGCAGCACTCTGAGCTGGGTTAGGAACTGGCTGGAGGCTGAGCCCAGAGTAGTGGTGAATGGTGCCACATCCAGCTGGCAGCCAGGCACCAGTGCTGGTGCCCAGGGATCAGTGTTGGGCCCCGTCCTCTTTAACATCTTCACTGATGATCTGGATGAGGGGATTGAGTCAGTCATCAGCAAATTTGCAGATGACACCAAGTTGGGGGCAGAAGTTGATCTGTTAGAGGGTTGAAGGGCTCTGCAGAGGGACCTCACCCGACTGGACAGATGGGCAGAGTCCAACAGGATGGCATTCAACAAATCCAAGTGCCGGGTGCTGCACTTTGGCCACAACAACCCCATGCAGAGCTACAGGCTGGGGTCACAGTGGCTGGAGAGCAGCCAGGCAGAGAGGGACCTGGGGGTGCTGGTTGACATCCACCTAAACATGAGCCAGCAGTGTGCCCAGGTGGCCAAGAAGGCCAATGGCATCCTGGCCTGCATTAGGAATAGTGTGGCCAGCAGGAGCAGGGAAGTCATTGTGCCCCTGGACTCTGCATTGGTTAGGCCACACCTTGAGTCCTGTGTCCAGTTCTGGGCCCCTCAGTTTAGGAAGGACATCAAAACACTTGAATGTGTCCAGAGAAGGGCAACAAGGCTGGGGAGAGGCCTTGAGCACAGCCCTGTGAGGAGAGGCTAAGGGAGCTGGGGTTGTTCAGCCTGGAGAAGAGGAGGCTCAGGGGAGATCTTATTGCTCTCTACAACTCCCTCAAGGGAGGTTGTAGCCAGGAGGGTGTTGGTCTCTTCTCCCAGGCAGCCAGTACCAGAACAAGAGGACACAGTCTCAGGCTGTGCCAGGGGAAGTTTAGGCTGGAGGTGAGGAGGAAGTTCCACACAGAGAGAGTGATTTCCCATTGGAATGTGCTGCCCAGGGAGGTGGTGGAGTCACCATCACTGGAGGTGTCCAGGAGGAGACTTAATAGGGTGCTTGGTTGCATTGTTTAGTTGATTAGGTGGTGTTGGATGATAGGTTGGACACAATGATCTTGAAGGTCTCTTCCAACCTGGTCTGGTCTATGCTCTTCTATTCTATTTCTATTCTACGCTATGCTATTCTACCTCAAGGTTTTGCTGCAAGTATTAGCAGACATGAAGAACCACTTGCCAAAGGAATCAGCGACGCTCCAGTTTTGTTCAGCTGTATAGATGTCCCTCCTCACAACAGAAAGAACTGCTAGTAGCTGTGCACTCATCAATGCACACCCTTTAACTACTGACAAGAAATAAAAGGAGGACTTGTGCCTCAGTTATTTGGATGCCAGACAAACTGTTATTTGGTGGCATAATGTAACAAAGCCACAATGGAGGCTGTGGCAACCCTGCCATCTGACCACATGGTACTGTGTTTAACAGAAGTAATGCCCCAGACCAACATTTCTCACACCTGAGCTGCGGCTCTCACTGAAGGAACAAGAAGATTCAAAGGGTGGGAGGCATAAATTGGGGAGGGGAAAACTTAATTTAAAAAATTAAGCTATTAAAAAAAAAACCACCAAGAAAAACAATAAAACCAAATTACCCTGATTTACAGCTGGAAGCAGTTCATTTCCTCCAGGGGAGGCAGAAGCAGTTCTAATTATCAGCTGCACAGATTTACACCAGCTAGGGAACTACTGGCTCCCTCAAACTGCTGGCAGCAGCTCAGTTCCTCCCCAGGCACTATGAGGAGTATTTACACCTGCAGCTGATAATTGCAGCTGATTTTCATGCCTTTTCCCCCACCCCAACACCCTGAGGAGCTTAGCTGCTGCCAGCAGTTGTAGTAGTACAGTAGTATTTTTTGTTCCCCTGAGCACTGCATACAAGCAGATGAACCCCAAAGAGTGTTCACCAGCAAGGACTTTTGGTGGCACTCCTCTACCTTATCTACTGCTTCATCAGAGAAGAAAATCCACCTTCATTAATACAACTAAGTCAGTCTACAATTAGGACCAGGCTTTTTTTACAGGGTTTATTAAAGAGTTTTATATCCAGAGGGGCACAGCAATTCAGAGCCACAGATCACGAGGATATTCAAGCACTCATTAAAGACAGCTTCAATTTCATACTGTCTTACTTCATCCTACCTGAGCATCTGATCTAGTTCAAACATTCTGTCTCTCTCCTTAAGAAACCAACCAAATCACAAAGGTGGTATAACAGAGCCTCAGAGCAGATACATGGGGCCATCCTGGAAGGTTTCATAGAATGGTTTGGGTTGGAATGGACCTCCAAAGGTCATCCAGTCCAACCCTCCCTGCCTGCACTCAGCAGGGACATCCTCCACTACAGCAGGTTGCTCAGAGCCCTGTCCAGCCTCACCTTGAATAGCTCCAGGAATGGGGCTTCAACTACCTCCCTGGGCAACCTCTTGCAGTGTTCCAGCACCCTCATGCTAAAGAACTTGTTCCTCACATCCAATCTAAATCTGCCCTGCTCTCATTTCAAACCATTGTTCCTCGCCCTGTCCCTGCAGGCCTTTGCAAACAGTCTCTCTGCAGCCTTCTTGGAGCCACTTCAGGTACTGGCAGGCTGTGGATCTTTGAGGTCTCTTCCAACCTTGGTGATACTGTGATACTGACACTGTCCTGCAGCTGGGTCAGGGCAATGCCAAGCACTGATAGAGGCTGGGCAGGGACTGACTTGAGAGCAGCCCTGAAGAAAAGGCCTTGGGGGTGCTGGGGGATGAGAAGCTCAACAGGAGCCAGAAGTGAGCACTTGCACCCCAGAAATCCAACCAGAGCCTGGGCTGCAGCAAGAGAAGTGTGGCCAGCAGGGCCAAGGAGGTGATTCTCCCCCTCTGCTCCACTCTGCTGAGACCACACCTGGGGCACTGTGTCCAGTTCTGGAGCCTCTGTTCCAGGAAGGATCTGGAGGTGCTGGAAGGTGTCCAGAAAAGGGCCACGAGGATGAGCAGAGGGCTGGAGCTGCACTGCTATGGAGACAGACTGAGGGAGTTGGGGCTGTTCAGCCTGGAGAGAAGGCTCCAAGGAGACCTAATTGTGGCCTTGCAGTATTGGAAGGGGGGTACAAGAAAGCTGGGGAGGGACTTTTGAGGGTGTCAGGGAGTTATAGGACTGGGGGGCATGCCAAAAAAAAACAAACTAGAAATGGGTAGATTGAGATTGGATGTTAGGAAGAAATTCTTCCCCATGAGGGTGGTGAGAGACTGGCACAGGTTGCCCAGGGAGGTGGTGGAAGCCTCATGCCTAGAGGTTTTTGCAGCCAGGCTGGATGTGGCTGTGAGCAGCCTGCTGTAGTGTGAGGTGTCCCTGCCCATGGCAGGGGGGTTGGAACTGGATGGTCCTTGAGGTCCCTTTCAACCCTGACAGTTCTATGATTCTATGATTCTCCAACCCCACCTGAGCAAGTTAAAGCTCAGAAAGTAAGTCCTACTTCTAGTCAGCTGGTATTAAGTAACCTTATCTAAAGCAGGTAACCAGGCCATCCAGCAAAGTGGCTGCTCTCCAATTTCCCTAGCAAAGTGTGTCACACACATCACCTGGCTCAGAGTAGATTCCTACATATGTAGAATCATAGAAACACTAAGGTTAGAAGAGACCTCTGAGATTAAGTCCAACTGTCAACCCAACACCATCATGCCCACTATGTGGCCAGTGCCTTGTCTACATGTGTTTTGAACACCTTTAGGGATGGGGACTCCACCACTTCCCAGGGCAGCCTCTACCAGTGCTTAACCACTCTTTCAGTAAAGAATTTTCCCTAGTATCTAATCTAAGCCTCTCTTGGCACAACTGGAGGCCATCTCCCTTTGTCCCGATATCAGAAACATGTATGTAACCCCTGTTGCAAACTCCTCCTCACACCACCCCAGCCACACACAGCCCCCTTCTTTTCCACCAACAGAGACCCTTCCTCAAGCCTTCTTCCCAGGCACACTATCACCCAGCTTTCCTGGTGAGACAGGACACAAGGCCTTCGGCCCCAGCTCCCCTCTCCAAGGAGCGGTCACCTTCCTTTTATACCTCTCATTTCTCACGGGCGATTGGGTGGGAGGTGGGTGTCGGGGGGTTGGTGTTGGGGCCCTCAGGTTTGGGCAGGGCTCTGGCAGATCCGGCGCCCGCCGCCAAGCCACCTCCGCAGGCAGGGCACGGTGGAGCCGCTGCCCTCACTGACTCTACCCACCCCTCTCCGCCAGCACTGCAGCGGCTGAGGGGCGGCTGTCACTTCCCGCCACACACCTCCACGTCCCCTCATCCCTTCCTAGGCCTCCCCCCGGAGCCCTGAGCCACGGCCGGAGCCCTGAGCCACGGCCGGAGCCCTGCCCCTGCTCCCATCGCTCTCCCAGCGCCCCGAGCGCTTGCTCGCAGCCTCGCCCGTGTGTGAGTGCCCCTCACCCTCCAAAAAAATCACAGCCCACAAAGTTCTTGCTTAAGCTCGCTACTAATAAGGCCTCTTTCCCACACTTAAGAACGGCGAACTTCTTAGCGGGGCTCACCGCCGCGCCGGTGTCCGCATCGTCCCGTCCCGTCCCGTCCCGTCCCGTCCCGTCCCGTCCCGTCCCCACAGCTCCGCGGCGGGACCGGGAGCAGCCATCCCGTAACGCAGGAGCTGACCCTGCCCACGCCTCGCTCACCTGGCGCTCGGCGTCGAGTCTCGGCGGCCCAAAGCCGAGCAGCGCGGGGCGGGTGCCGCTGCCCGGGGGCACAGCTGCGGCCGCGGAAGGGCGGGGGCCGCTGCCCGGCGGCACAGCCACGGCCCCGCACCTGCTGCGGCCGGCGGCAAGCGGCCGCGATGGGCTGTGTGTGGAAAGCCAGGTTGAGGCTGGGCAGGGTTTAATGGAGCGGTTGAGCGGAGGTCTGAGGGTCGCCTCGAGAAACTCGGCATGCCCTCAGCGCGGCCTTCGGTGCTCTTACCGAAACCTGCCCCGCAGCCGCTCGGCCGCCCTACCTCCCTCGCTCGCTGGCGGGTTTCTGCTAGGTTGTTGTGGGGTGATTCACAAAGTCACCTCAGCGGAATAGTATCTCTTTTTTCCTTTGTTTTTTCCTTTTTCCCCTTCCTTTTTTTTTCCTTTTGTTGTGATTTTTTTTTCCCCAAGGGTTAGGGAAGCTTTGAGGGTTTTCTCATATTGCTGTGCACTGAGGAGCCTCTGAAAGGCTACTTCCTACATGAGGAGAAGGACATGGAAATGTTGGAGAGAGTCCAGAGGAGGTGACAAAGATGATCCAAGGGCTGGAGCAGCTCTGCTGTGAGCACAGGCTGAGGGAGCTGGGGGTGTTCAGCCTGGAGAAGAGAAGGCTCCAGGGGGACCTTAGAGCTGCCTCCCAGTACCTGAAGGGATCCTGCAGGAAGGCTTCAGAGAGACTTTTTCTGAGGGTATCTAGAGACAGGACAAGGGGGAATGGTTTGGAGCTGAGGCAGAGCAGGGTTATAGTGGAGCTCAGGAAGAAGTTCTTGAGTGTGAGGGTGGTGAGAGTCTGGCACAGGCTGCCCAGGGAGGCTGTGGCTGCTTCCTGCCTGGGGGTGTTGAAGGCCAGGCTGGATGAGGCCTTGAGCTGCTGAGCCTAGCTGAGAGGTGTGTCACCTCCAAGACAGAACCACTTTAGGATCAAGAGTGGCAGCCCAAATGGCACAAGAACATCTATGATAGTGGAATGGAAGGGGTTTAGTCAAGGGCCCCTTATCTAACATGATAAGATGGAGTTGTTCAGCCTGCAGAAGAGAAGGCTTTGGGGACACCTAATAGTGGCTTTCTAGTACTTGAAGAGGCCTTCAAGAAGACTGCAGAAGGACTGTTTGCAAAAGCCTGCAGGGACAGGACAAGGGGCGATGGTTTGAAATGAGAGCAGAGACATTTAGATTGGATGTGAGGAACAAGTTCTTTAGCATGAGGATGAAGGAACACTGCAACAGGTTGCCCAGGGAGGTGGTCGAGGCCCCATCCCTGGAAATGCTCAAGGTGAGGCTGGACAAGGCTCTGTGCAACCTGCTGTAGTGGAGGATGTCCCTGCTGACTGCAGGGGGGTTGGACTAGATAACTTTTAGAAGTTACTTCCAACCCAGGTAATTCTATGATAAAATTAAATACAAGACAGATTCTAAGATAGAATTAAAATGAAGGAAAAAAACCCAATAAAATATTGAATGCATCCATTCTGAATGTATTAAAGGATTCATCAAGTTATTCCAAGATTCTGGCAATTTGTCAAGCAGTGGTGCACTGCATTCACCTGCTCTGTACTGTCCCAAACAGGTGAAGGGATTGTCCTTTCATTTCAAACCCAATGCTTCGGTCAACAGAATTTCCCACTAAACCTAAAAAAAATCCCCAAAACCCACAACACCAAAACCAAAAGAAGTCAGCACCTTTGGAATTGGCATGAAACATATGGAATTGGAATGTAAACCTATGGAATTGGAATGAAACCTCTGCTCTGGTGACACCCCACCTGTGTCTAGTTCTGGAGCCTCTGTTACAAAAGGGATCTGGAGGTGCTGGAAGGTGTCCAGAGAAGGGCCACAAAGATGAGCAAAGGGCTGGAGCACCTCTCCTATGAGGACAGACTGAGGGAGTTGGGGCTGTTCAGTCTGGAGAAGAGAAGGCTCCCAGATGACCTAATTGTGGCCTTCCAGTATCTGAAGGGGGCTACAAGAAAGCTGGGGAAGGACTTTTTAGGTTATCAGGGAGTGACAGGACTGGGGGGAATGGAGCAAAACTAGAAATGGGTAGATTGAGACTGGATGTTAGGAAGAAGTTCTTCCCCATGAGGGTGGTGAGAGACTGGCACAGGTTGCCCAGGGAGGTGGTGGAAGCCTCCTGCCTGGAGGTTTTGAAGGCCTCTGAGCAACCTGCTGTAGTGTGAGGTGTTCCTGCCCATGGTAAGGGGGTTGGAACTGGATGATGCTTGAGATCCCTTCCAACCCTGACAATTCTATGATTCTATAGAACAATTATTTTTTAACAGATATAATTTTTAAAACCAATTTTACAATCACAGGATTAAAAAAATTGAGATAAATTATTTTTTTAGAGTGTGTTTAAATTCCTCCTAAAGTTCTAAGACAACTCATCTAAATCCAATTATTTAACAAAGTGAAGAAAAAAAATGTAGGTATCCTAGTTCATAAATTGGGGCAGAGCTGTAGTTTGTTGTTATAGAATCATAGAATGGGCTGGGCTGGAAGGGACCTCCAAAGCTGATCCAGTCCAACCTCCCTGCACTCAGCAGGGACATCCCCAACTAGATCTGGCTGCCCAGGGCCTCTTCCATCCTCTCCTGGAACCTCTCCAGGGAAGGAGCCTCAACCACCTCCCTGGGCAACCTGTGCCAGTCTTCCACCACCCTCATAGGAAAGAACTTCTTCCTCACATCCAATCTAAATCTGCTCTGCTCTATTTTGAAGCCATTATCCCTTGGCCTGTCCCTGCAGGCCTCTGCAAACAGTCTCTCTGCATCCTTCCTGTAGCTCCCTTCAGGTACTGGCAGGCTGCTCTTAGGCCTCCCTGGAGCCTGCTCTTCTCCAGGCTGAACACCCCCAGTTCTCTCAGTCTGTCCTTGTAGCAAAGCAGCTCCAACCCTCTGATCATTTTCTTGGCCTTCCTCTGGCCCCTCTCCATCAGGTCCCTGTCCTTCCTATAATGAGGGCTCCAGACCTGCACACAGCACTCCAGGTGAGGTCTCAGCAAAGCAGAGCAAAGTGGCAGAATCACCTCTCTGGCTCTGCTGGCAATGCTGCTTTGGATGCAGCCCAGGCTGGGATTTGCCTTCTGTGCTGCAAGCTCACACTGCCTGCTCCTGGTCAGCTTCTCACCCACCAGCACCCCCAAATCCTTTTCCATAGGGCTGCTGTTATGGCATCCTGCAGTCTCCCAAAGGAGTCTCCAAAGGAGACAAAGGATGTCTAGATGAAATGCAACTCTTGCCTCTTCTAAAGCTTCAGTCTCTCTTTTCAGTCAGATACATGAAATAAAATGATTCAATGTATCATTGATGCAACTTCTCTCTCAATATCTATTTTGCAGTGATCAAATGCTAGAAGTAAAACCTTCCAGTGTACAGAGAAAAGTTAATTCCCTGTTCACGAGGCAAAAAATCATCACTCTGATGGAAACCTGGTAAAGAGCAATTGCTTAAGGGGACAAGAAGTCCTATATTAGAAGCTTGAAAGTGTTGATGAACTGCTAAACAAAATCCTTTTATAGCCAGCTTTGTTGCTTAGATCCTTTTCATTTTTGACAGGGGAGGACTCTTTAGAAGGGCTTGTGGTGATAGTGCAAGGGGCAAGGTTTGAAACTGGAACAGGGTAGCTGTCTACAACTACCTGAAAGGGAGGTTGTAGCCAGGTGGGGGTTGGTCTCTTCTCCCAGGCAACCAGCACCAGAACAAGAGGACACAGTCTCAAGCTGTGCCAGGGAGAAATTTAAGCTTGATCTTAGAAAAAAGTTCTTCATAAAAAGAGAGATTGGACATTGGAATGTGCTGCCCAGGGAGGTGGTGGAGTCACTATCCCTGGAGGTGTTTAGGAAGAGCCTGGATGAGGCACTTGGTGCCATGGTTTAGTTGATTAGATAGTGTTGGGTGGTAGGTTGGATCTCAAAGGTCTTTTCCAACCTGGTTAATTCTATTTCTAGTCTAGTCTAGTCTATTCCTAGTCTAGTCTATTGTATTCTACTGTATTCTCTTATATTCTACTCTATTCTATTCTATTCTATTCTATTCTATTCTATTCTATTCTATTCTATTCTATTCTATTCTATTCCTATACTATTCTATTCTGGTTGGACATCAGGAGGAAATTCTGCACAGTGAGAGCGGTGAAATACTGCAAGAGGTTGCCCAGACCTCTTGTGGAGCCCCCATCCCTGAAGGCATTCAAGATGAGACTTGATGTGGTCCTGGGCAGCTTGATCTAGTTGAAGAAGTAAGTCCCTGTTGACTGCAGTGGGGTTGGACAAGAAGACCTTCAAGGGTCCTTTCCAACCCAATGTGTTCTGTGGTTGCATGATTATTGTTTGTAAAAGTGTCTTCATTCATTTATTCAAACAAAGTTTGTTGCCACTGTGTTGATTTTTTTCTGCCTGTGGAAAGCAGCTTGTACTTGAAAGCCTGTGGATATCTTTTGATCACTGCAGAAATACTATATTAATCATTTGTTTGATGAAATTAATATGGTAAACAATAAAACTCTGCTAAGAGCATTCAAATAACGAGGTACAATCTATTTTAGCAAGAATTGCCTGGAGCCTTTAATCTTGGTGTAGCTGAATCATTATTTATTTATACACACAATGTAGAGCTGGAATTTCATGGTAACACATTAAGATGTGAGATCCCAAACCACCCCCTGCTTGCTCCTGTTTTGATACCTGTGGAATGTGTTTGCCCATGTGTGACAGCAAAGGTCCAAATGGAAACCAGAGCCAGGTGAGTGGTGTCCCTCAGGGGTCAGTACTGGGACCAGAGCTGTTTGATGTCTTTGTCAGTGACGTGGGCAGTGACCTTGAGGCACCCTCAGCAAGTTTGTGGATGATACCAAGCTATGTGGTCTGGTTGACACACTGCAGGGAAGGGATCCATCCAGAGGGATTTGGGCAGGCTGGAGAGGTATGTTGCTCAATGCAACCTCATGAAGGTCAACAGGGCCAAGTGCACCTTGGCTGGGGCAATCCCAAGCACAAATCCAAGCTGGGTGAGGAGTGGCTTGAGAGCAATCTGGAAGAGAAGGACTTGGGAGTGTCAGTTGAGGGCAAACTTCCTAGGAGCTAGCAATGGTCAATGGCAGCCCAGCAGGCAGCTATGTGCTGAGCTGCATCCAGGGCAGGGAGAGCAGCACCATAGGGAAGGGATTCTGTCCCTCTGCTCTGCTGATACCCCACCTGCAGCACTGCCTCCAGTTCTGGGGCCCACAGCATAAGAGAAACATGAAACTGTTGGAGAGGGGCCAGAGGAGGCTGGAGAGCCTCCCCTATGGAGGCAGGCTGAGAGAGTTGGTGGTGTTCAGCCTGGAGAGGAGAAGGCTCCAGGGAGACCTTAGAGCAGCCTTCCAGTACCTGAAGGGGGCCTACAAGAAAGCTAGGAAGGGACTTTTTACAAGGACTTGTAGTGACAAGACAAGAGGGAATGGGTTGGAGCTTGAGGAGGGCAGATTGAGACTGGAGAGTAGGAAGAAATTCTTTCCAGTGAGAGTGGGGAGACACTGGAACAGGTTGCCCAGGGAGGCTGTGGCTGCCTCCTCCCTGAAAGTTTTGAAGGCCAGGTTGGATGAGGCCTTGAGCTATTTGGGCTAGTGGAAGGTGTCCCTGCCCATGGCAGGGGGGTTGGAGTAGATGATGTTTAAGGTCCCTTCCAATCTAAACCATTCTGTGAATCTATGGATAAATAATTATATTAATAAAATCACATTTCTGTTCTAATTCTCCTTTGCTTATTACTTTCAGTTACTTTAGGCCTGAACTTTTCTGTACTTATATCCTATATAAATTATTTCTTTTTGAGTCTGCAGTTTTTTTTTCTCCTGAAAGCATTGGTTCAGTGTAGCTTTAGTTCAATGATACACCTCAGTAGCTTGCATTTTTATATAAGTTAGAAGGGCTGTAGTTAGTAGGACTAGAGAGTTTCTCATCCCCCTCTACTCTGCCCTGCTGAGGCTGCATCTGGAATACTGTGCCCAGTTCTGGGCCACTCAGGTCAAGAAGGACCTCAGGGAACTGCTTGAGAGAGTCCAGCACAGAGCCACAGAGCTGCTGCAGGCAGTGGAACATCTCCCTGTGAGGACAGGTTGAGGGAGGTTGGGCTTGGACCAGAGGAGCCTGAGGGTTGCCCTCCTTGTTGATAATAAAGATGTGCAGGGCTGGAGCCAGGCTCTGCTCAGGGATGTCCAAGGTGCCACAGGAACAGAAGGGAAAACTTTTTCCCTGTGAGGGTGTCAGAGCCCTGGAGCAGGCTGCCCAGAGAGGCTGTGGAGTCTCCTCTGGAGACACTGCAAACCCAGCTGGATGTGTTGGTGTGTGACCTGCCCTGGGTGCTCCTGCTCTGGCAGGGGCTTGGAATGATCTTTTGAGCTCCCTTCCAACCCCTAATGTTCTGTGATTCTGTGATGTAATGTCCACATTATTTTTAATCTGCAGTAAGAAAGAAAATGTCATCTCCAGTCAGGAGAGAATTTTTACTGAAGCATACCTTCATAACCCGTGCTGGAGTGTCCATGTTTCTACCAGTAGCTGGTAGGGTAGCTCAAGTGGATGGGAATTTTCAGCAGCAGTCATTCTCTTTAGTGTTAAGCTGTTTTAATTTATGAATGTCCTTAAAAGCTGAGCCATCCTTAGGAAGCTTAGAGATTAAGATACGGAGCTCAAGTCTGAATTGCTGTGAAGGTTGCCTTAAAGAGCCATGCTGCAATTCTGTGGTATCAACCCCTCCTCCTGCTCAGAAGTCAGAGCAAGCCATGTTGGAGTTAGGCCACACAAACACAGCAGGAAGCCTCATTTTTTGTTACTTGCTACAGGTCACTTCCAAGTCAAACGTAGAGAAGGGACTCAGTGATGTATAGGAATCATGGAATGCTGGAAGAGCTCAGGTTGGAAGGGACCTCAGAAATCATCTCCTCCAAGCTCCCCACCATGGGCAGGGACACCTCTCAGCTAGACTCAGCTGCTCAAGGCCTCATCCAGCCTGGCCTTCAACACCCCCAGGTAGGAGGCAGCCACAGCTTCCCTGGGCAGCCTGTTCCAGAGTCTCACCACCCTTCTACTGAAGAACTTGGGCAGGGACACTTTCCACTAGATCAGGTGGCCCAGAGGCACATCCAGCCTGGCCTTCAAAACCTCCACACATGAGGTTTCTACCACCTCATGTGCAACCCATTCCAGTGTCTCACCACCCTCATGGGCAAGAACTTCTTGTAGCCCCCTTCAGATACTGGAAGGCCACAACAAGGTCTCTTGGGAGCCTTCTCTTCTCCAGACTGAACAGCCCCAGCTCTCTCAGTCAGTCTCCATAGGAGAGCAGCTCCAGCTCTCTGCTCATCCTCATGGCCCTTCTCTGGACACCTTCCAGCACCTCCAGATCTTTCATGTAACAGGGGTTCCAGAGCTGGACAATCTAAACCTCCTCTGGTGTAATTTGAGGCCATTTCCTCACAGGATGTGGTATTTATGGAGAACTTGGACACCTTACATTTTGCAATCTTTTCCTGAGGATGGGCATCAGTGCTTTCTTTTCAGTAAAAAAGGAGTGTAGCAGATCCTTCCTCTTCCAGTGTGCTGTGGCTGCTGTAGTCATTAGCTCTGCATTTGGCATGGTTCACAACAGCCAGTACACTGCTAAGCTGATTATTACTGCATCCACTTCAACCTATCTAGTGTGTCATGAAAGAGATGAGAATTTTGTGACCCACAGGGAGGTCACTGTTTGGGAATGCTGAAATTAAGACTATACCAAAAGCAGCAGAGTTTCTATCTGCTGTATTAGTAAAGATCTGTAGGATTTTCCTCACTGCTGATGTGGAACTTAAGGGAGACAGAAGATTAAAACCCAGCAAAATATGATTTAAAAATGTAGGATTGGACATTGCTGACTTGTTTTGAATGTCCAGAGAAGGGCAACAAAGTTGGTGAGGGGTCTGGAGCACAGCCCATGAGGAGAGGCTGAGGGAGCTGGGGTTGCTTAGCCTGGAGAAGAGGAGGCTCAGGGGAGACCTTGTTGCTCTCTACAACTACCTGAAAGGGAGTTTGTAGCCAGCTGGGGGTTGGTCTCTTCTCCCAGGCAAGCAGCACCAGAACAAGAGGACAGTCTCCAGCTGTGACAGGGGAGGTTTAGGCTGGAGGTTAGAAGAAGTTCTTCATAGAAAGAGAGATTGGCCATTGGAATGTGCTGCCCAGGGAAGTGGTGGAGTCCCCATCCCTGGAGGTGTTTAGGAAGAGCCTGGATGAGGCACTTGGTGCCATGGTTTAGTTGATTAGATGGTGCTGGGTGATAGGTTGGACTTGATGATCTCAAAGGTCATTTCCAACCTGGTTAATTCTATTCTATTCTATCCTATCCTATCCTATCCTATCCTATCCTATCCTATCCTATCCTATCCTATCCTATCCTATCCTATCCTATCCTATCCTATCCTATCCTATCCTATTTTGTTCTATTCTAGTTGAGGCTTTGTCCCTGGAGATATTCAAGGCCAGGCTCACCGTGGCCCTGAGCAACCTGCTGTAGTGGAGGACGTCCCCAGCTGACTGCAGGGAGCTTGGACCTTTGGAAGTCCCTTCCAACCCAAACCATTCTATGATTCTGTAATTAATTGGCTCCACAAAGAGAAACAGCACCCATACAGGGCCATGTCTCAGATTCTTTGGTATTCTTGCACTTTAAGGTGTCAGAGCAGTGGCACAGACACACATGCAGGGAGCTTTAAAACCATAACATTTTTAACCTGGCAGTATTAGTTCAGTGGCTGAACAGCAGGGAGTGGGGAAGGAAAGCCCTGGCTGTGCTGTGATTCCATTGCATCCATCAACAACATCCACCAAACTGTAACGTGACTTGGCCTGCTGCACTGCAGTGGAATCAGCTGGAAACATTTTGTAGGCACCTGTGGGACAGATCTGTAACAGGGATGATGGAAACCACAAATTGTACAGGTTTGCTTTAGTGCTATCGTATTTCACTGCCCTCCAAAGCAGGACTGCCTGGAAAAGATGACTTTAGCAGGTGTGCCCTTGGTCAAATCTCCTTTCAGTAACATATTTGTTTTTAATAAGACACCAGTCTCTAATAACCCAACAGTAACTCCAGTACAACAGTAACTCCAACTGACATTATCTACAAGGTCTGAGTTCCAATCTGATTCAATTAAATTCCAGTATAGCAATTTTGATGCAAATGCCTTGAGTCCATCTTGCATGTTCCTTCACCTCTGGGGATGCTGCTCAATTTCCTTTGCTTTTCCAGTGCTATTGCTGCCTTTTGGTAATATCACCACTGAAGCTGAAGACAATATTTCAACTCTGAAGCCTAGCAGAGAATTCTAGTTAGGTGTCTATCTGGTTTAGTCATACAACTTTGCTTTCCAATGGGTTTTGCAAAGTGCTTTTCAAGCAAGACTTAGAAAGCTCAGGCAGGACACTGGATTTCCCAGAATCAGAATGGGTTGGGCTGGAAGTGACCTCCAAAAATCATCTAGTCCAACCCTCCCTGCAGTCAGCAGGGACATCCCCCATTAGAATTCTGCCTCTCAAAGTGGTTTTTGAGCATATTAATGGGCATATTAATGGATGGGCAGAATCCAAGGGCATGAGATTGAACACATCCAAGTGCCGGGTTCTGCACATTGGCCACAGCAACCCCATGCAGTGCTACAGGCTGGGGACTGAGTGGCTGGAGAGCAGCCAGGCAGAGAGGGACCTGGGGGTGCTGGTTGATGGTAGGCTGAACATGAGCCTGAAGTGTGCCCAGGCAGCCAGGAGGGCCAATGGCATCCTGGCCTGCATCAGGAACAGTGTGGCCAGCAGGAGCAGGGAGGTCATTGTGCCCCTGTACACTGCACTGGTTAGGCCACACCTTGAGTCCTGTGTCCAGTTCTGTGCCCCTCAGTTTAGGAAGGATGTTGACTTGCTGGAAGGTGTCCAGAGAAGGGCAACAAAGTTGGTGAGGGGTTTGGAACACAGCCCTGTGAGGAGAGGCTGAGGGAGCTGGGGTTGCTTAGCCTGGAGAAGAGGAGGCTCAGGGGAGAGCAATAGCTCTCTACAACTACCTGAAGGAGGCTGTAGACAGGCAGAGGTTGGTCTCTTCTCCCAGGCAAGCAGCACCAGAACAAGAGGACACAGTCTCAAGCTGCACCAGGGGAGGTTTAGGCTGGAGGTTAGGAAGAAGTTCTACACAGAGTTGTAGAGAGGAGAGTAGATAGGGTGCTTGTTTGCATGGTTTAGTTGATTAGGTGGTGTTGGATGATAGGTTGGATGTGATGATCCTGAAGGTCTCTTCCAACCTGGTCTATTCTATTCTATTCTATTCTATTCTATTCTATTCTATTCTATTCTATTCTATTCTATTCTAATAGCTTTTGCCCAAGCATATTGATTAGGAAGAAGGCTGTTAGCCTATCCTAGATTGCCAGACTCTTCCTATTTCGAGTTCCAGTTCTTAGACCTTTGCCAAACATTAAATGCTCGGGCTAACATTTTCCATGCGATGTCTGTGCCTTGAGCTGAGATGTGTTGGAAAATTTCAGCTGGGGGAAGAAAGAAAAAAAAAATACAACTGCTTCCAAGAATAAAGCTAAGGGTAAAACATTCTGTTTCACTGGTAGAAAAACAAAAAAAATCAGACATTGTGACTGCAAAGCTCACTTGCTGTCCTGCACTACCCTGGAACGGGCAAGAGGGAATAATTCTGTGGGGGATTATGCTTTACTTCCTTTCCTCAGCACCTTTATCACTCCTCTGGAGGAGTGGGCTTCAGTGCACCCTCCATAAATTTGGAGGTGACACCAAACTGCTTGAGAGTGTTAGAATCATAGAATTGTGTCCATTGGAAAAGACTTTGAAGATCGAGTGCAGCTGTCAGACCCTACACCGCCACAGCCACTAAACCACATCCCAAAGTGCTGTGTCTGCACATTTTGTGAACACCTCCAGGCATGGTGACTCCACCACCTCCCTGGGCAGCCTGTTCCAGTGCCTCAGCACTGAGGGAGCTGGGGGTGTTCAGCCTAGAGAAGAGAAGGCTCCAGGCAGACCTAAGAGCAGCCTGCCAGTCCCCTGAAGGGGACTCCAAGAAGGCTGCAGAGGGACTGTTTGCAAAGGCCTGCAGGGACAGGGCAAGGGACAATGGTTTGAAATGAGAGCAGAGCAGACTGAGATTGGATGTGAGGAGCAAGTTCTGCACCATGAGGGTGCTGGAACACTGCAACAGGTTGCCCAAGCAGGTGGTTGAGGCCCCATCCCTGCAGGTATTCAGTGTGAGGCTTGAGAAGACTCTGAGCAACCTGCTGTAGTGGAGGATGTCCCTGCTGACTGCACAGGGGTTGGACTGGATGAGCTTTGGAGCTCCCTTCCAATCCAAACCATTCAGTGACTCTGTGATTCTATGATTAATTCAGAAATCAGAAGATCAATACCTAGCCCTGTGGCAACAGCTGCAATGCCTACAAAGGGAATCAACTGGGAATTGAAACCTGGACTGGACTGATAGCATTTGAGTCTGTAGGGTCAAGGGAAGACTGCAGTGCTCAACGACCCACATATGTCACACACATGGCATTTCCTACTTTGATATCCAAATTATTTCAAGAGGCAAGTTCTGCACTGTCACCAGCCTTTCAAACACAGAACTCATCACTTTTCTGCAACCACAAAATCACAGTTTGCTAAGGCTGTGACTTCCCAGGGATATTCAGATGGGGGAAAAAAAGATGGGCAGGATAGCCAGAAGGGCACCAAAGCTCTTGTGAGGGTTTGTCATAAAGCATGAACAAAAATACAGCTTATAGGAACTTCTCTCTTTTTTTTTGATGTGTGTAACTTGCAATTGGTTTCTGTTTTGGTATTCTGGGCTGATTTCACCCCCCTGTTCCACAAAGGCCTGGCACAGACATTCTGCCTTTTTTAATACCTTTTGTGATTAACAACCTCTGGTTCCTTCCCAGGGGCAACACTCAGACACAGTCACTCCAGCTGAATCCAGAGCATTACTTGGTTGTTTGGCAAAGGCATCTGATGCAAATGAAAAGCTTTGCTTGTCAGAACACCATAAATATCTGGCTGCATCAGCCCAACCTTTGACTTGCAAGGAACAAATGAACTAGTTGCTGAGCTGGTAAAGACTGTGAGAACCAGCTCCTATGGAGCTGTCATTGCTCTGCTTCTAAGGATCTGAGGTGGGGTCCTGCACAAGCTCATGGGAATTCTGGAAGCACTGCTGGTCCAACTGGAAAAAAAATATAATATTAAATCCATTCCTTTTTCCCTTCCTGGGCATCCTACAGACATGCCAGATGAATTTGAAGAGAGGTACAATTAGAGCTTGAATCACATCAGCCACATGCTTGTTTTCTCCTGATTCAAAGCCTCCCAGCACTGGCTCTAAGTGACTGCCCATCAGGAGCACTTGTGATGCAAGGACAAAATGCTCCTCTGACAGATTCACAGCTGCTTCATTCTGCCACAAATAGATAAAAAATTAGCATCCTGCTGAGCCATTGCAGACAGTGCACCACACAGCAGCCCGCATTCACCTTCAACTCTGGGTGCCATTAGGACGGCTGGGATGATTCTGCCCCTTGACTCTGCTCTGCTGCGACCCCACCTCCCATCCTGCCTCTAGTTCTGGTGTCCCCAACAGAAGAAGGACACAGAGCTGTTGGAGTGAGTCCAGAGGAGGCCACAAAGATGATCCAAGGGCTGGAGCAGCTCTGCTGTGAGGACAGGCTGAGGGAGCTGGGGGTGTTCAGCCTGGAGAAGAGAAGGCTCCAGGGAGACCTAAGAGCAGTCTGTCAGTAACTGAAGGGATCCTACAGGAAAGGTGGAGACAGACTTTTCCTGAGGGTATCTAGAGACAGGACAAGAGGGAATGGTTTGAATCTGAGAGAGAGCAGGGTTAGACTAGAGCTGAGGAAGAAGTTCTTGAGTGTGAGGGCGGTGAAAAGGGCAATGGGGCTGGGGAGAGGCCTTGAGCACAGCCCTGTGAGGAGAGGCTGAGGGAGCTGGGGTTGTTTAGCCTGGAGAAGAGGAGGCTCAGGGCAGACCTCATTCCTCTCTACAACTACCTGAAAGGTGGTCATAGCCAGGAGGGGGATGGTCTCTTCTCTCCAGCAACCAGCACCAGAACAAGAGGACACAGTCTCAAGCTGTGCCAGGGGAAGTTTAGGCTGGAGGTGAGGAGAAAGTTCTTCCCTGAGAGAGTCATTCACCATTGGAATGTGCTGCCCAGGGAGGTGGTGGAGTCACCATCCCTGGAGGTGTTCAAGAGGGGATTGGACGTGGCACTTGGTGCCATGGTCTAGTCATGAGGTCTGTGGTGACAGGTTGGACTTGATGACCTTTGAGGTCTCTTCCAACCTTGGTGATACTGCGAGAGTCTGGCACAGGCTGCCCAGGGAGGCTGTGGCTGCCTCCTGCCTGGGGGTGTTGAAGGCCAGGTTGGGTGAGGCATTGAGCAGCTGAATCTAGTTGGGAGACATCCCTGCCCATGGCTGGGAGCTTGGAGTAGGTATCTCTGAGGTCCCTTCCAACCTGAGCCGTTCTAGGACTCCATGGTGCGTTCAGGTATTTGTAGTTAATAGAAAGGTTGTGGCCCGATGCTGACTCAGTCAGTGTGGATACCAAAGAAGTTGTTTCAGCATAGGAGCTGGTCAACAGGTGCCAGGGCTGAAAGTTGTTAAGAGCCTGTGAATGCTGTTTTGTGAAGACAAATTGCTCACTCCCTGCATTTAACAATTTCCAATTAAAGATCAGAGTGGCTGCTGCTAGCAACCCTCCCTGCATTAGCTTGCACTCAGTAGGTCTCATTTAGGTCATTATCGTTGCCAGTTTTCAAGGAACAAGAGACAAATAAAGAGCTTCTTTCTTTGCCCAAAGGTCACCAGTTTGTTTCTACTTCTGATAAAAAAAAACATGCTACTGTGCAGTCTTCACTGTTTCATTATTTTGATGGCTTTCAGTCTTCTGGGCAGCTATTTAGAGAATAAAGGTGGGCCTTTTGTTCAAGGCTTGGTGACTTCTCACAGCTATTTCCTACTTATCCGAGGAAAATAACTAAGGAATAGGCTAGAGGCCTAATGAGTTTGCAGTCCATAGGCCCTAGGCACAGGGCTGAGTACCTGGCTGTGTGTCTTAGCAAAAGAAAGCCTAAAATAAAAGAAAGATAAAAAAGAATAAATAATGCAAGCTCCAAATAGAAATATATTCCCAAGACACATTTTCAGAAGCAATCTCAGGAAAGGGGCAAAGATTTGTTTTTCCCCAGGGCTATTGTTTTCACTTAATAGTTGGTTTGGAAGAGTTAGAAGGGACCTCCAAAGCTCATCCAGTCCAACCCTCCCTGCACTCAGCAGGGACATCCTCCACTGCAGCAGGTTGCTCAGAGCCTTGTCCAGCCTCACATTGCATATCTCCAAGGATGAGATCCCAACTCCCTACCTGGGAAACCTGTTCCAGTGTTCCAGCAACCTCATGCTAAAGAACTTGTTCATCACATCCAATCTCAGTCTGCTCTGCTCTCATTTCAAACCACTGTCCCTTGCCCTGTCCCTGCAGGCCTTTGCAAACAGTCTCTCTGCAGCCTTCTTGGAGCCCCTTCAGGTACTGGAGGCTGCTCTTAGGTCTTCCCAGAGCCTTCTCTTCTCCAGGCTGAACACCCTCAGCTCCCTCAGCCTGGCCTCATAGCAGAGCTGCTCCAGCCCCTGATCATCTTCATGTCCCTCCTCTGGACCCTCTCCATCAGGTCCATGTCCTTCCTGTGTTGAGGGCTCCAGAGCTGGATGCAGCCCTGCAGGTGAGGTCTCCCCAGAGCAGAGCAGAGGGGCAGGATCCCCTCTCTCCATCTCTGGCAGCACTGCTTTGGATGCAGCCCAGGCTGCCATTGACCTTCTGGGCTGCATGTGTCCATTGCTGGCTCCTGTCCAGTTTCTCACTCACCAGCACCCCCAGATCCTTTTCCACAGGGCTGCTTTCTATCAGCTCATCCCCCAACATGCCTTTTTGTTCTCTACCTATTTCTGCATACAGGCTCACAGAGCCATAGAATGATTTGGGTTGGAATGGACCTCAAAGATCATCCAGTTCCAACCCTCTGCCATGGGCAGGGAGACCTCCCACCAACCCCGGTTGCTCAAGGCCTCATCCAGCCTGGCCTGGAACACTTCCATGGGGTGGATAATCCACAGCCTCCCTGGGCAACCTAGGGCAGCCTGCCGTCAGGCTTGGTGGAGACTGACCTAGAAGGCCCAGAGCTGCCCTTATTTTGTGAGGATTTACATTTCTGGGCCAAATTTGTGCTTTATCTGTGATGCAGTGTGGGCTCTCCAGCAGCATTGTGGCCATGGACTCAAGTGTCCATGTTGCTGGAGGACAAGGAGAAGGGTATGCTATAGAAATATGCTATAAAACAGAGTGGCCATTAAGGATCTGTGTTAATTACAGATCAGTTATGCTGTAAATGCCTGCTAAGTGTCTGTTGTACATGATTTATTCATTCCATAACTGCTGTGAATAGCATGCCCAGCCAGTTCATTTGTGTAACAGTGCTTACATAATCAGCTTTGCAAATCCAGCCACAGACAATATCAGTCCTGGAGCTTGAGCATTTCAGGGGTGATGTCAGCCAGGTCTATTTATATATTATCCAGCAAAACAATTTTCTCAAAGTATAGTGATAAGCAATGAGACACATAACACATGCAAGCCTGTGAGAGGGGCACATCTGACCATTAGTCTCCAACCCTAAAATTCATAGAATCCTGGAAGGGCTCAGGTTGGAAGGGACCTCAGAGCTCATCTCCTCCAAGCTCCCCACCATGGGCAGGGACACCTCTCAACCAGACTCAGCTGCTCAAGGCCTCATCCAACCTGGCCTTCAACACCCCCAGGCAGGAGGCAGCCACAGCCTCCCTGGGCAGCCTGTGCCAGACTCTCACCACCCTCACACTCAAGAACTTCTTCCTCAGCTCCAGTCTAACCCTCCTCTGCCTCAGATTCAAACCATTCCCCCTTGTCCTGTCTCTAGATACCCTCAGGAAAGGTTCCTCTGCAGCCTTCCTGCAGGATCCCTTCAGGTACTGGGAGGCAGCTCTGAGGTCCTCCTGGAGTCTTCTCTTCTCCAGGCTGAACACCCCCAGCTCCCTCCGCCTGTGCTCACAGCAGAGCTGCTCCAGCCCTTGGATCAACTTTGTGGCCTCCTCTGGACTTGCTCCAACATCTCTGTGTCCTTCTTCTCCGGGGGACACCAGAAGTGAAGGCAGGTTTGGAGGTGAGGTCTCAGCAGAGCAGAGTCAAGGGGCAGAATCCCCTCTCTTGCCCTGCTGCCCACACTGCTCTGGCTGCAGCCCAGCACACAGCTGCCTGCTGGGCTGCATGAGGGCACTGCTGGCTCCTGGGGAGCTGCTCAGCAACCAAGTCCCCCAAGTCTTTTTCTTCAGAGCTGCTCTCCACCCACTCTGCATCCAGCCTGGATTTGTGCTTGGGACTGGCCTGACCCAGCAGCAGGACTTTGCACTTGGCCTTGTTGAACTTTATGCAGTTGGCACTGGCTCACTTCTCAAGCCTGTCAAGATCCTTCTGGATGGATCCCTGCCCTGAACTGATTAAACGGGTTTAAACTGTCTTGCTTAAGTTGCATCCAACTAGTTTTTCATTACCAAAAAGGTTTGGAAACTATTACACAAACCAAAATTCAGGTGAGTATGGAACAGAGTTGGCTAATCCTAGTCCATTGAATAAGACCCAGTTAGTTAATATCAATATTGAGGCAGCTGGGATAGGAGAAAGGAAGAAATTGCACATATGAGGACCTCATCTGTATCACATCACACTAATTTTAAACCAAAGAATAATCCTTTTTTCTTTTCACCAGCAAAATCCAAACCCCAACAATAAAACCCTGGAGGTTATCTCAGTTTAGCTAAGCAAAATGCATTTTTGCTTCTAGAAGTCCAGGATCATTCAGCTGATTTTACAGAAGATGTATGTAAGCATGGCCTTAGATTCCTCTTCTCCATTTCCAGTGTGATTAGGGAATTGGGGAAAAAATTGGAGCATCAGCTCCAGTCAGGACTGGAATCAACTAAAACAAACACAACCAAACCCACAACCCTTCTTTTCTTTTTCCTTTATGAGGTCGGCCCGAATGTGGCAAGTTCTCAGCCCTTTACAACCTTTTCAACTGCGCTGGAGGTGTGGAAAACAATCTGTTGAAGACAATGACCCAGACAAAGACCTTGTGGTGATGTGGGGGTTAATTACAAACAACAGAGGTTCATTATCCATGCCGGAATGTTGTTGCCTCACACAAAAGGCGCTCTCACTTGGTAAATGTCTAGCCTGGACTAGCAGAAATTGCATTACACTTGCTGCCCCTCCCCTTCTTCCCGGACTCTCTTACCCTGGCCCTTTTTTTTCCTTTAACCCCCCCTTTCCCTTTCCTTCCTCCCATCTCTATTGAAAGATAGTAATTAAACACTAAAGCCTCTCAGTTTCTGCAGCACTGCAGGGGAACTCCTCCCTGTAATAAGCTCCAATTACTGGCTGCGACTGCAGCTGATGAAGGATTATCCTCTCACTCAGCTACGGCAAACTCTGGAGTATAATCTTCAATTAGTTCAATTCATGGAGCACACAGGCAGGCAGGCCACTACGTTTCCCACGACTTACACAAACAGCCTTTCTTTGACACCCCCCAACTCTGCACAGATGGTCCCGGGACTGTCTGTTGCAAAGTTCAGTGCATCTGGCCCCTAAACCCACCTAATGCAGGCAGCAAAACAAAGAGTGGGACTCAAGTGCTCTACAGTACCTATTTGTTTCAGTAACAGCAGGCTTTTGCTTTCGCTTTTTTTCTTCTTTCTTTCTTTTTTTTCCCTTTCTTTTTATTTTTCTTTTTATTCTTTTTCTTTCTTTCTTTTTCTTTACTTTCTTTTTATTTCTTTTTCTTTCTTTTTTTTTTTTACTTTTTATTTCTTTTTCTTTCTTTTTTTTACTTTCTTTTTATTTCTTTTTTCTTTTTTCTTAACTTTTTTCCCCCTTCTTATTTATTTCTTTTTTCCTTTCTTTTTATTTCTTTCCTTTTTTCCTTCATTTTTCTTTTTTTTCTTTCTTTTTGCCCCTTTCTTTTTATTTCTTTCTTTCTATTTCTTTTTATTTCTTTCTTTTTATTTCTTTCTTTTTATTTCTTTTTTCCTTTCTTTTTATTTCTTTTTTCTTTCTTTTTTTCCCTTTTTATTTTTCTTTTTTCCTTTCTTTTTATTTATTTTTTCCTTTTTTCTTTCTTTTTTTCCTTCTTTTTTCCTTTCTTTTTATTTCTTTCTTTTTCCCCTTTTTTCATTTTTCTTTCTTTCTTCCTTTCTTATTATTTCTTTTTTTCTTTCTTTTTTCCTTTCTTTTTTCCTTTCTTGTTTTTCTTCCTTTTTTTCTTTTTTTTTTTTCCTTTCTTTTTCCCCCTTCTTTATTTTTTCTTTATTTATTTTTTTCTTTCTTTATTTTTTCTTTCCTTCCCCCCCCCCCTTCCTTTTCTTTTATTTTTTTTTAATAAAAGAAAAATAAATTCTCCAAGGAGTCAGGAGACAGGTGGGTAAACAAAAAACCAACCAACAGATCTTCTGGACCCAACACTTAGGCATCACTTCTAGTCCATTTTTAACTCTTTTAATATTTATTATTTGGTTTTGAAACTCCACTCTTACCCTACCAGAAACTTTACAGCTGCCACAGGCATAAGCCAGGAAGGGCAAAAATTAAAGCTGTTTTGGAGCTCTTTCCCTTTGTGTTGAAGTATTGCAGAGGCTGTGTTTAAGTATTGCAGATAGCCTCAAGAAATAGTTGGTTGGGGTTTTTTGTTTTGGTCGGTTGGGGTTTTTGTCTGTTCAGTCCTTGGAACAAAGGAAGCAGCTCTGACTTCTTGCTCCTGCATCCTTATATTTCACATGGTCTGTGTATCAACTTTCTTTTGTTGCTGACTCTAAAAAGTGCTACCCACTGAAAGAAAACCTTTTAAAGCAGGTCAAGTTTAATTAGCTCTTGATCTGCCTTTAACTATGGTTTTGATAGTGGAAGGTTTTGCTGTATGATAGATAAAAATAATAATTAAATAGATTAAAATAGATCAATTCCACTGACATCATTGTCTCTCTCATTGATCATAGAATCATAGAATTGGTGAGGTTGGAAGGGAACTCAGGGATCATCCAGTTCCAACCCCTCTGCCATGGCCAGGGACACCTCCCACTACAGAAGGTTGCTCACAGCCACATCCAGCCTGGCCTTAGAAACCTCCAGGGATGAGGCTTCCACCACCTCCCTGGGCAACCTGTGCCAGGCTCTCACTACCCTCATGGGGAACAACTTCTTCCTAACATCCAATCTGAATCTACCCATTTCTAGTTTTGCTCCATTCCCCCCAGTCCTGTCACTCCCTGATAACCTAAAAAGTCCCTCCCCAGCTTTCTTGTAGCCCCCTTCAGATACTGGAAGGCCACAATTAGGTCTCCTTGGAGCCTTCTCTTCTCCAGACTGAACAGCCCCAACTCCTTCAGTCTGTCCTCACAGCAGAGGTGCTCCAGCCCTCTGATCATCCTCGTGGCCCTTCTCTGGACACCTTCCAGCACCTCCAGATCCCTCTTGTAACAGAGGCTCCAGAACTGGACATGGGTGTGGTCTCACCAGAGCAGAGGTTTCATAGTATCGTAGTATCATTTGCTCCATTCCCCTCAGTCCTGTCACTCCCTGACACACTAAAATGCTATTGCCACACTGTCCTTGCTTCAGGGAAGCTTCCAGGCCTGTAAGACTGTGCCTGAAGGCAAACAGCTCCTAAAACCTTCTTTGGTCACAGCAACTCCAAACAATGTTCCAGGCTTGAGGCAGAGTGACTGGAAAGCAGCCCACTGTAAAAAGGATTTGGGAGTGCTGGTGGGTAGCTGAACGCAAGCCAGCACTCTGCCCAACTGGCCTAGGAGGACAAGGACATTCTGGCCTGTACCAAATGCAGTGTGCCCAGCAGGAGTAGGGCAGTGATGGCGCCCCTGTGCACGGTCCTGGTGAGGCCACAGCTCTGGAGCCTGTCAGGAAGGACATAGACCTGATAGAGCATGTCCAGAGGAGGACCATGAAAATGATCAGGGGATTGGAGCAGCTCTGCTATGAGGACAGGCTGAGGCAGCTGGGGGTGTTCAGCCTGGAGAAGAGAAGGCTCCAGGCAGACCTAAGAGCAGCCTCCAGTACCTGAAGGGGGCTCCAAGAAGGCTGCAGAGAGACTGTTTGCAAAGGCCTGCAGGGACAGGACCAGGGACAATGGTTTGAAATGAGAGCAGAGCAGATTTAGATTGGATGTGATGAACAAGTTCTTTAGCTTGGAAGTGGTGGAACACTGGAACAGATTGCCCAGGGAGGTGGTCGAGGCCCCATCCCTGGAGATATTCAATGTGTGGCTTGAGAAGACTGTGAGCAACCTGCTCTAGTGGAGGACTGCAGGAGGGTTGGACTGGATGAGCTTTGGAGATCCCCTCCAACCCAAACCATTCTATGACTCTATGCTTATACCTCCATTCTTTACTGAGTTTGGAAGAAGTGAAACCAACAAAAATGAGCAGGCTCATACCACACTACCACAGCAAAGCACTGAACAGACAGCGCACAAACCACCGCGGGGAGAGATCCTAGATTACGTCCAGTTGGAAGGCACCCATAAGCATCATCAAGTCCTGAGGACATAACTGGCACAGGTTGCCCAGGAAGGTGGTGGAAGTCTCATCCCTGGAGGTTTTTAAGGCCAGGGTGGACATGGCTCTGAGCAACCTGCTGTAGTGTGAGGTGTCCCTGCCCATGGAAGAGGGGTTGGAACTGGATGATCCTTGAGGTCCCTTCCAACCCTGACAATTCTGTGATGCTGTGATAACCTGTGGCCTGAAAAGAAGTCTTCACAATTGGGCACATGGTATTTGTTAAAGAGAGAAATCAGTGCATACTCCTGTGAAAGGAATTTGCCACCTGGACTTGCAGCAAATGTTTTGTCATTGACAATCTTCACTGCATTCCTAGAACGTGAGAAGAAAGCAGTGGAAATGTAAGCAGTTGTATTGCCTTAACTGAGGCATTGTAATTTGGATTAATTTTACCAAGTCATCTGCCTGCTAACTTGGAACCCTGCCATTAACTGGTTCTCCTTGAATGGTAACACTACTCTAGACCTTATGAAGTACCCTTGTCAACTAGCTGTAGGACAGCTGAGACAGGAACCTAACAGCACTTCATCTAGAATCACAGAATCCTAGAATGGTTCAGGTTAGAAGGGACTTCAGAGATCATCTCCTCCAACCCCCCTGCCATGGGCAGGGACACCTCTAACCAGACTCAGCTGCTCAAGGCCTCATCCAGCCTCGCCTTCAACACCCCCAGGCAGGAGGCAGCCACAGCCTCCCTGGGCAGCCTGTGCCAGACTCTCACCACCCTCACACTCAAGAATTTCTTCCTCAGCTCCAGACTAACCCTGCTCTCCCTCAGCTTCAAACCATTCCCCCTTATCCTGTCTCTAGATACCCTCAGGAAAAGTCCCTCTGGAGCTTTCCTGGAAGATCCCTTCAGGTACTGCCAGGCTGCTCTTAGGTCCCCCTGGAGTCTTCTCTTCTCCAGGCTGAACACCTCCAGCTCCCTCAGCCTGTGCTCACAGCAGAGCTGCTCCAGCCCCTGGTAATTCAACCCATAGATCCTTTTCTATGTATACAGAGATAGAATCATAGAATCACAGAATGATAGGGGTTGGATGGGACCTCTGGAGACCATCCAGTCCAACTCCTCTGCTACTTCAGGTTCACCTAAAGCAGCTTGTAGAGGAATTTGTCCAGGTGGGGTTTGAAAGTCCCAGAGCAGGAGATTCCACAACATCTATGGGCAGACTGCTCCGGTGCTCTGTCACCCTCCCAGTGAAGCAGTTTCTCCTCACATGTAAATATGGGTGTTGCTAGCTGCAGTCATGCTAAGAGTGAGCTCTTTTGATAGTCTGTGGCTACTGCCTGTATTCTACACATGGTGTTGGGGACGAATGTGAGGAATAGATCTGTGTGGCATTGCAGGGCTACAGTCTCATTAGGATCAGAAGGATGTGGTGAGATAGATCAGGCACAAGTGTGGCAATGGCTGGACACAGGCAGGGTCTTCAGGAAGGACAGGCTGGGAAGCTGAGAAGGGGATGGTGCTCAGTATATGAGAAAGCAGCAATAATGTGTGGAGCTCTGGCTGGGACAGGCAGACAGCTGAGAGCTTAGGGGTCAAGATCAAAGGGCAGTCAAATGTAAGAGATGTTGTGATGGCTGTTTGCTGTGGTCTGCCTGATCAAGAAGCCACTTTCAGATTACTGGAAGAAGAAGCCTGGCGTTCACATGCCCTGGCCCTCATGAGAGGCTCAAACCCCCCCAGTGCCTGCTGAAAGGCAACACAGCAGCACACCACAAGGTTTCTGGAACGTGTCAACAACAGCTCCCTGATGCAGTGCTCTGCTGCACCTGATCCTTACAAAGGAAGAATAGGTCAAGAGGGAGAAAGTTTGGGGCAGTGAACAACAGTGAAGTGTTTGTTTGTTTGTTTGTTTGCTTGTTTAAAGCACAAACCACCAAAGAACAAGTTTCAGGGATATGTTCAGATGCTTGAAGTTAGGTGCACGTCTAAAAGCTTTCTTGGATCAGGGCCATTACTGGTCATTAATGGGGGGGAAAGAACCCATGCCAAATAGGTTAGAGTGCAGCTAAAGAGCAAATCGTGCCTTGAACTCTGCAGATACATTCTTGTGCTCTGACTTGCTGAAGCATACATAATGACAGTGTTTGCTTTAAACAGGGTGCTACGTTTCATCTAAACACCGTAAACAGGAGGCAGGCTGAACAAAGGGCTGTGTCAGACCTTTGAAGGGAAAGCAGGAGGATGGGAGTTTCAAATCTCTTTGGAGGACACCAGTCGTGCCCCTTTGGGAGCTGCTGTTCAAGGACAGCTTTCTCTCCAGCCCTCTAGGAAGGAAAAATAAAAGGGGGGAGGGGGGGAATGTTTGGTTGTGAGGTTTTTTTACTGCAGCTACTTGTAAGGCACGAACAAAGTTTTGCAAGCAACGTTATGATGTGCACAGTAACAAGGGCTTGATTCATCAGGATGCTCCTGGCATTTATTCCATGCAAAAAAAATTAGTTATCACAAATATTGAACACATGCTGTGGGTAAAAAGCAGCAGGGCAGGAGCAAAACAAAGCAAGCTTTGTCTCAGGGCACAAAAGCAAGATGACCCTTTTGATTTATTTGTTTGGGGGTGGGGTGGGGGGGTGTTTAGTTTTGTTTTGTCTTGTTTTGCTTTGTTCTGTTCTGGTTTGTTTTCTGAAGGAAGGAAATGCTCATTTAACAGATTAATAATTAAAGGGGGAAGCTGACTGACAAAAAATCTTGATGGAGATGGTACTTGTTAGAGCTGTGTGAAAAGATAACAAATAATTACAACAGAAAATGGGAGCATTCCTCTCCTATGGAGACAGACTGAGGGAGTTGGGGCTCTTCAGTCTGGAGAAGAGAAGGCTTCCAGGAGACTTTCTTGTGGCCTTGCAGTATCTGAAGGGGGCTCCAAGAAAGCTGGGGAGGATCTTTTCAGGGTGTCATGGTGTGACAGGACTGGGGGGAATGGAGCAAAAACTAGAAATGGGTAGATTCAGATTGGATGTTAGGAAGAAGCCCTGGTCAAGATCTTGAGACCAGCCTAGCAGTTGGGGAGATGAAGAAAGAGCCCTGGAGGTCTTGGGTATACCCTCGGGGGGGAAAGGGAAGTGTTGGGAGGCTGTTGGGCATGCTGTAAGGGGACTCTGTATGCTTTGGGTTTCTTTTGTCACTATGCTTGTAGCTTTCTGTAAAACACTAATTGCTTTTCCATTTAAACTTTCCATCACTTCTGCAATCCATTTGTGTGAGTGTAATTTTTTTTCCCCTTTCAAGGGCAAGAGAGGAGCTGCCTGGTCTTAAACCAGGACACCTGTGTAATGCTAAACTCCACCATGTCATGGTCACTGTCACCAAGGCTATTCCCAACTTTAATGTCCCCAACCAGTCCTTCTCTATTAGTCAATACAAGGTCCAGCAGTGCCTCTCCTTGCTGGCTCCTCCATTATCTGCATCAAGAAGTTATCACCAACACACTGCAAGAGCCTTTTGGCCTGGCTGTGCCTGGGTGTGTGGGCTCGCAGCACATCAGGGGGGATTGAAGAGGACAAGAGGCTACCTCCAGTTGACTGTAGAAGGCCTCATCAGCATCTCCTGCTTGATTTGGTGGTCTATAGTAGACCTCCACAACAGTTTCACCTCCCTTTCCACATCCCTGGAGGTGTTCAAGAGGGGACTGGACGTGGCACTTGGTGCCATGGTTTAGTCATGAGGTCTGTGGTGACAGGTTGGACTCAATGATCTTTGAGGTCTCTTCCAGCCTTGGTGATTCTGTGATACTGTGATCCCTTAATTCTTACCCACAAGCTTTCTGCCTGCCTGCCTAGGTGGAACTCGGCACACTGCAGCTGCTCTGGCATGTAGAGAGCAACACCACCACCTGGCCTTGTTGGTCTGTCTGTCCTGAGCGGTACACAGCCATCCAGGACAGACTCCAGTTGTGGAAACTGTCCCACTATGCCTTAGTGATTCCAATTATACCATAGTCATGCAGCCTAACAGAGATTTCCAGCTCCTCCTGCTCACTCCATGCATTGCTCTAGAAGCATTTTAGAGAGGGAGTTAACTCTTTCATTTTCCTCCTGCTGTTGGACCACTCCTGGTCCCCTCCATGGCCACCAACCTACCAGAGCCCTGCCTCTGCTGGTGTTTCCTTGTTGGCTCTTGCATCTTCCCCAGCACATGGCTCATGATCCCCTACCTGTCCTGAAGGAGCAGTGGAGCTGGCACACCACCTCTCAAGCATCCCAGGCTTTTCCCAGCGAGCTTGGCTTTTCCCCTTCCCCCCTTCAAATCTAGTTTAAAGCTGGATTGATGAGCCCAGCCAACTGCCATATAAACCTTCCCCCTCTTTGAGAGATGCACCCCATTTGCCACCAGCAGACCTGGCATCATGTGGGGTGACCCATGGGCAAAAAACCCAAAGTCCTGTTGGAGGCACCAGGCTTGAAGCCAAGAGTTGATCTGGTGAGTCCTCCTCAGTCTTCCTGGGTTGGTCCCTGCAACTGGGGGGATAGAAGTAAACACTGCCTGTGCTCCCACTCCCTTGACCAGTTGACCCAAGGCCCTGAAGTCTCTTTTGATAGCCCTCAGCTTCCTTTTCTCAAGGTCATCATTACTTACCTGGAAGGTTAATAATGGGTAATAACTCAGGGTCAAGCTCAAGAAGGCCCTCTGAGCAGCCTGATCTATTGGAGGATGTCCCTGCTGACTGGAGAGGAGTTGGACTAGATGAGCTTTGGAGGTCCCTTCCAACCCAAACCATTCTATGACTCTGACTGGTCTTGGCCAGTGTATGGCTCTCCAGTCCAGTATATCCTTTCCTGTGCTTGTGTCTGGCAAACATCTGTGTCATGTGTGTCTGGCAAACCATCTTGGAAGCTCACAGAAGGTGGAGCAGGTGTTAAGCTCTTAAAATGAACAAGGATTTTAGTAGCTCCATGAGAATAGTGCAACAGAAGGAGTTGTTTCACCACCAGCTCCAGAGCTTTAGTGGACTTTTTGGCACAAAAGGAGTCAGAGAGGTTCTGTTCAGAGTTAGTTTTACTACTTGGCATGCTCCTTCTCCTTTAACTTTGAGTGAATTTTCTCCAACAATAAACAAAGGGGAGGAGAAAGCTTGAAAGAAAATAAAACCTAAACAAATGTATTGGAATATAAATATATGGTGGGGATAATCCCAAAATATTATGAATGCCTCCAACCCTGCCTCCAGTTTCAGTGTTCCCCCAAGAAGAAGGACACAGAGATGTTGGAGCAAGTCCAGAGGAGGCCACAAAGATGATCCAAGGGCTGGAGCAGCTCTGCTGTGAGCACAGGCTGAGGGAGCTGGGGGTGTTCAGCCTGGAGAAGGCTCTGGGGGAATCTTAGAGCTTCCTGCCAGTACCTGAAGGGATCCTGCAGGAAGGCTGCAGAGAGACTTTTCCTGAGGGTGTCTAGAGACAGGACAAGGGGGAATGGTTTGAAGCTGACAGAGAGCAGAGTTAGTCTGGAGCTGAGGAAGAAGTTCTTGAGTGTGAGGGTGGGGAGAGACTGGCACAGGCTGCCCAGGGAGGCTGTGGCTGCCTCCTGCCTGGGGGTGTTGAAGGCCAGGCTGGATGAGGCTGAGTCTAGCTGTGAGGTGTCTGTGCCCATGGTGGGGAGGTTGGAGGAGATGAGCTCTGAGGTCACTTCCAACCTGAGCTATTCTAGGACTCTATGATATGGATTTCTGCATACTCTGCAGGATGCTTGGGTATCTGAACCTACTCTAGTGTAAAGCTCAGTCTAAATCTGCCTCCTCAAGCTCAGAGCCATCACCTCTTGTCCTATTGCTACAAGCTCTTGTAGAGAAATCCTTTCCCAGCTTTCTTGCAGGCCCCCTTCATGTACAGGAAGTCTGCCCAAAGGTCTGCCCAGAGCCTTCTTTTTTCTAGGCTGAACAGCCCCAACTCTCTCAGCCTGTGTCCACAGCAGAGGTTCTCCAGCCCTATGACCTCGTGGCCTCCTCTGGACTCACTCCAGTAGCTCCATGTCCCTCCTGTGCTGGAGGCACTGTGCTGCAGGTGGAGTCTCAGGAGAGCAGAGTAGAGGGGCAGAATCAATCACCTCCCTCACCCTGCTGGTCCAGGTGATGATGCAATCAAGACATGGTTCATCCATGCACCCACAGCTCTTAGACAAGCACCTGTGTTACAGTTGGAAGGGGGAAATTTAGCCTAGTCCCTGGCTGCAAAGAGTGAAAGGGAAAGTAATTACTACTGGATACAAAAGAAAACTAACAATAAGGTCTGTATAATGCATTGGGTTGCTAATGGGATATAGAGTAGGAGCAGAAACTCTTCTGTCTCCCTCTTCTACACATCAACTGCTACTAGCTGGTGTTTCTGCTTGGCTTTGGTAAGCTTGGCTGTGTTCCTTGTTGTGGCTAAGTACTAGCAGGCTATACTAACTCCTTTTCTCCTCTTCTCCTTTTTTCCCTAGTACAGGGGGTGGGACGGAGAGGGGGCAGGCTGTTTGGTAGCCCTTCAGCTTTGTCCAGAGGGGTCTCTGTGTTGTTTATAAATTGCATATATATATATATATATATATATATATATATATATATGGAACAATCCTCACTATCAATACAGCCTGAGGGAGGAGGTGAGAGAAAGCAGCCCTGAGGAGAAGGACTTGGGGGTGCTGGTGGGTGAGAAGCTGGCCAGGAGCATGCAGTGTGAGCTTGCAGCACAGAAGGCAAATCACAGCCTGGGCTGCATCCAAAGCAGCATTGCCAGCAGAGCCAGAGAGGTGATTCTGCTCTCCAGTCACTCTGACCCCAGCCTGTAGCACTGCATGGGGTTGCTGTGGCCAATGTGCAGAACACAGCACTTGGATGTGTTCAATCTCATGCCCTTGGACTCTGCCCATCTGTCCAGCCTGGCAAGGTCCCTTGCAGAGCTCTCCTACCCTCTAGCAGATCTACTCCTGCCCCCAGCTTGGTGTCATCTGCAAACTTACTGATGATGGACTCAATGCCCTCATCCAGATCACCAATAAAGATCAGGTTGCCCAGAGCCCTGTCCAGCCTCACCTTGAATATCTCCAGAGATGGGGCCCCAACCACCACCCTGGGCAGCCTGTTCCAGTGTTCCACCACCCTTGTGGTAAAGAACTTGTTCTTAACATCCAAGTTTGATGCAGTTTGATGCCGTGCTACCAAATGAACTTTGGGCTAAACCAGCCAAGACTGACCCTAGCTTTCCTTCCAATACATAGGAGGCTGCCAGGTGACCCAGCAAGCCAGTTGAGCAGATTTAACATACTTAAGATGTGGAGGTGGAATGTCTTCAGAAAGGAGTCTACTTCGATCCAGCTCATTAAGTGTGTCTCTGAGCAGTTTAGATAATGTTTACCACCTAATACTGCTTAAAGCTCAAATCCTATGGATTTACACTAATGCTGAACCACTCTAACTGCAGGTGCTGCCCATGGCCACTGAAGAGATGAGCCTTCCCAGCATCATTTCCTTCAGAGCTAGCATCTTCTAGTACCACATTCTAGCTGCTGTGCCATTGCTGAGGTGAGAATGAAGTCAGCACACAGAACTCCTAACCTATGTATATATATATAGAGAGAGGGGCTCTGCAGAGGGACCTGGACAGGCTGGACAGATGGGCAGAGTCCAAGGGCAGGAGATTGAACACATCCAAGTGCCAGGTTCTGCACATTGGCCACAGCAACCCCATGCAGGGCTACAGGCTGGGGTCAGAGTGGCTGGAGAGCAGCCAGGCAGAGAGGGACCTGGGAGTACTGGTTGATGGTAGGCTGAACATGAGGCTGCAGTGTGCCCAGGCAGCCAAGAGGGCAAATGGCATCCTGGCCTGCATCAAGAACAGTGTGGCCAGCAGGAGCAGGGAGGTCATTCTGCCCCTGTACACTGCACTGCTTAGGCCACACCTTGAGTCCTGTGTCCAGTTCTGTGCCCCTCAGTTTAGGAAGGATGTTGACTTGCTGGAAGGTGTCCAGAGAAGGGCAACAAAGTTGGTGAGGGGTTTGGAAAACAAGCCCTGTGACGAGAGACTGAGGGAGCTGGGGTTGCTTAGCCTGGAGAAGAGGAGGCTCAGGGGAGACCTTCTTGCTCTCTACAACTACGTGAAGGGGGGTTGTAAACAGGCAGAGGTTGGTCTCTTCTCCCAGGCAACCAGCACCAGAACAAGAGGACACAGTCTCAAGCTGTGCCAGGGGAGGTTTAGGCTGGATGTTAGGAGGGAGTTCTACACAGAGAGAGTGATTGCCCATTGGAATGTGCTGCCTGGGGAGGTGGTGGAGTCACCATCATTGGAGATGTTCAGGAGGAGACTTGATGGGGTGCTTGGTGCCATGGTTTAGTTGATTAGGTGGTGTTGGATGATAGGTTGGATGTGATTATCTTGAAGGTCTCTTCCAACCTGGTCTATTCTATTCTATTCTATTCTATTCTATTCTATTCTATTCTATTCTATTCTATTCTATTCTATTCTATTCTATTCTATATCTTTAAAGCTCCCAGTCATTATTGGCAGCATTCTTTCACCTGGTTCTTCCATTTTGGAAGGTTTTTGAAGGCAATGTGTTGTGTAATTATTTATTCAAGCTTGCTGGGGAATGCCCAGAGAGGTTGTAGAGTCTCCTTCCCTGGAGACATTCAAAACCCACCTGGATGTGTTCCTGTGTGTCCTGCTCTAAGTGAGCCTGCTCTGGCAGGGGGGTTGGACTGAATCATCTCTGGAATTCCCTTCCAACCCCAAACATTCTGTGATTCTGTGGGATTTGTGTTTCTATGCTACCGGTTCTGTATTGTGTTGCATTGGCCTTCAAGCTGACCTGGGCCTCCTGAAAGAAGTTAACTTCTCTATGGATGCAGTCAGTAAACAGAATCATACAATCCTAGAATGGTTTGGGTTGGAAGGGAACTCTCTTCCAACCTCCCTGCACTCAGCAGGGACATCCTCCACTGCAGCAGGTTGGTCAGAGCCTTGTCAAGCCTGACCTGGAATATCTCCAGGGATGGAGCCTCAACCACCTCCCTGGGCAACCTGTTGCAGTGTTCCAGCACCTTCATGCTAAAGAACTTGCTCCTAATCCAGCCTGGATTGGTGCAAACACACTGCTGTTCTTCCAGGGTGCTCCTGCAAAGCTTAGAGCTTCTTCCTCTCCGGTATTCAGGCCTGTGTGCAGCCCTGGATGTACATTTTGGCAAAGCAGACACAGACACATACAGGAAACAGCTTTACACCTGCATTGGGTCCCATGAAGTTTTCCAGGAAACCTGGCCATAGTTTTGTGTTTCCAACAAAAGCAAAACAGCTTCAAGTTCCACTTCAAGCTTTGCTGCAAATTTTTCTGCCAGCCCTCTGCAGCAGGAATAATCACTGCCCTTATTTATCAGGTAGATCATACAAATCCCCTAGTAAGTAAATTGTAGGCTTAAAAGGAAGGTTCATGTGCTAGATTAAGCTGCCACATTTATTTACTTCCTCCCAGAAGGAAAGAAGGTGGTGACCTATGTGTGCTCATTCACCATCTAACCCTGCCTCAGCTCCAGTGGTTACCTCTCCAAGTGCCAAGTCTCACCCTAGCAGATCCTGGTGCAGGACTTCATACACAGGAGTTCCATTGTTCCAATTCTTTGATTTGGTCAGCTCCTGGTTTTTCAGGTGGTGAGGATTGAGCCTTCCCTTTGGAGTTCCAAAAGGTTCACAATGAACCCCACCTGCACTCACTGCACAGGAAGCATTACCCCTCCTTGTTTTATAAGGGTTAATGCAGAGGTTAATGCCATTTTTTCCCCTGTGGTTTGTCTGGATAAAGTCACACAGAATCACAGAATGGAAGTGGCTGGAAGTGACCTCCAGAGATCACCCAGTCCAATTCCCCCTGCCAGAGCAGGATCACCCAGGGCAGGTCACACAGGCACACATCCAGCTGAGTTTACAAAGTCTCCAGAGAAGGAGATCCACAGCCTCTCCAGGGAACCTGCTCCAGGGCTCTGGCACCCTCACAGGGAAAAAGTTTTCCCTTCTGTTCCTGTGGCACCTCCTCTGCTCCAGCTTGCCTCCAGTGCCTCTTGTGCTGTCCTTGGACATCCATGAGCAGAGCCTGGCTCCATCCTCTCACACTGCCCTGCACATCTTCATCTACAGGAATGAGGGCAGCCCTCAGGCTCCTCTGCTCCAAGCTCCAAGCTCCAGCTCCCTCAGCCTGGCCTCACAGGGAGATGTTCCACTGCCTGCAGCAGCTTTGGAGCTCTGTGCTGGACTCTCTCAAGCAGTTCCCTGGACAATTTTTTCATGGTTCAGAGTCATGTGGTTCTTTGGGAGTCCTTTGGAGTGACTTTTCCTGCTGTAAAAGCCACACTCCAGGCTATGACAACGTCACAGACATCACATACTTCAGAGCAGAGGCCACCTGGGTTCCCTACTACTTTCTGATACTACACTGATATTGTGGACAACAGTTGAGTTGCCCAAGGGTTGATGCTGCAGCTGAGGACAGCAATGAGAAGACAGCTATTGATCTTAGGTGCTGTTATCTGTCTAATATGACTGCATGTGTGCTTGAACAGGGGCTGGGCTGCTTTGCTGTTCAGGAAGTGTTCTACTCATCCACTTGCCTGAATTTTTCCTCCATCAGTAACCAAGTTTCATTCAAGAGTGCAGCCTGAGCATTGTCCTAGAATCACAGAATGGTTTGGGTTGGAAGAGATCTCCAAAGGTCATCCAGTCCAACCCCCCTGCAGACACAAGTGACATCCTCCACTAGAGCAGATTGCTCAGAGCCTTGCCCAGCCTGACCTTGGAGATCTCCAGGGGTGAGGCCTCAACCACCTTCCCAGGTAGCCTGTTCCAGTATTCCACCACCCTCATAGTGAAGAACTTGTTCCTCACATCCAGTGTAAATCTGCTCTGAGCATCTGATCTAGTTCAAACATTCTGTCTCTCTCCTTAAGAAACCAACCAAATCACAAAGGTGGTATAACAGAGCCTCAGAGCAGATACATGGGGCCATCCTGGAAGGTTTCATAGAATGGTTTGGGTTGGAATGGACCTCCAAAGGTCATCCACTCCCTGCACTCAGCAGGGACATCCTCCACTACAGCAGGTTGCTCAGAGCCTTGTCAAGCCTCACCTTGAAGAGCTCCAGGGATGGGGCCTCGACCACCTCCCTGGGCAACCTGTTGCAGTGTTCCAGCACCCTCATGCTAAAGAATGTGTTCTTCACATCCAATCTAAATCTGCTCTGCTCTCATTTCAAACCATTGTCCCTAGTCCTGTCCCTGCAGGCCTTTGCAAACAGTCTCTCTGCAGCCTTCTTGGAGCCCCCTTCAGGTACTGGAGGCTGCTCTCAGGTCTGCCTGGAGCCTTCTCCAGGCTGAACTCCCCCAGCTCCCTCAGCCTGGCTTCATAGCAGAGCTGCTCCAACCCTCTGATCATCTTCATGTCCCTCCTGTGGACCCTCTCCATCAGGTCCATGTCCTTCCTGTGCTGAGGGCTCCAGAGCTGGATGCAGCCCTGCAGGTGAGGTCTCCCCAGAGCAGAGCTGAGGGGCAGGATCCCCTCTCTCCACCTCTGGCCATGCTGGTTTTGATGCAACCCAGGATGCCACTAGCCTGCTGGGCTGCAAGCACATGAGTACATGAGTAACACATAATGCCCAGACTGACCCAAGCAGATAATTTCCTGCAGATTAATATTACAGATTTGTTTGGACTACTGAGTATGCATCTCTGCACCAACTAGCTGCCCAGTGAAAGGAGCAGAGGGAAACAGATAACAAATGGAGAAGCAACTTTCCTACAATCACAACCCAAGGATGTGGTGGAAGCAGGACTCTGGTGTCTAGAGAACTGACCTTCAGTGCCTAAACTCCTGGCCTTAGCGCTGTCAGCTCCTCAAGAGCGAGATTTGGTAATGCACTGCAATAGGTAACACCATCTGACCCATGGACATGTCTTTTCTGACCTCAAATCTAGTGTCTGCTCCACCCAGAGGAATATGGAAAAGCCATCCAGGTGCAAACCTAGGAGTGCTTAGCAGATTGGGAGCAGGGCTGGAATTCACCTCAAAGCCAGTGATACAACCATCCTACCCATCCTCCTTCCTTCATCCCCACATGCTGACCCCAACAGGTTTCTATATTTACCTCTTCTTATTTTGGGAGGCCTGCAGGAGGATTGTATAGATTACAGATGTGCTGCTCCTTGTTTTAGCTAAGGTTTCCAGTTGGGATTGTTGTTTTGGGACAGGATCCCAGCCGACAGTCATTTGCTGCTGGCCTGCCAAAGTGGACTGCAAATCTTGCCAGCGCTCTGCTTGACTTAGATGGAACAGCTCACAGGCTCTGAGGAAGGGGAGGAAAATTCCATTGTGAAATAGCTGATTGAAAGAGCTGCATCCCACAGCAACAGTGAAGAACATTTGCTAATGCTGAATGCAACTTTCAGAAAGAGACTTGGAGTTCAGCTTTCAAAACATGTTTCTGCTTGGGAGAGGGCCCAGATGAAACCCCTCCATCAGGACAAAACTTCAAGGAGGGTTGGAGAGAAACCTGATTCTAATGTGGCAGTTGATGCCAGGCTTGCAAAACGTGATTGGTGCCACAGAAGAGGAGGAAAGGATTGGGAGGTCTAGGCTGGAAGTTAGGAAGAAGTTCTACACAGAGAGAGTGATTGCCCATTGGAATGGGCTGCCCGGGGAGGTGGTGGAGTCACCATCACTGGAGGTGTTTAGGAGGAGACTTGATAGGGTGCTTGGTGCCATGGTTTAGTTGATTAGGTGGTGTTGGATGATAGGTTGGACACAATGATCTTGAAGGTCTCTTCCAACCTGGTTTATTCTATCAGTATCAGTATCACCAAGATTGGAAGAGACCTCAAAGATCATCAAGTCCAACCTGTCACCACAGACCTCATGACTAGACCATGGCACCAAGTGCCACGTCCAGTCCCCTCTTGAACACCTTGAACACAGCACATTCCAATGGCAAACGACTCTGTCAGTGAAGAACTTCTCTTCTCTTCTCTTCTCTCTCCTCTCCTCTCCTCTCCTCTCCTCTCCTCTCCTCTCCTCTCCTCTCCTCTCCTCTCCTCTCCTCTCCTCTCCTCTCCTCTCCTCTCCTCTCCTCTCCTCTCCTCTCCTCTCCTCTCCTCTCCTCTCCTCTCCTCTCCTCTCCTCTCCTCTCCTCTCCTCTCCTCTCCTCTCCTCTCCTCTCCTCTCCTCTCCCCTCCCCTCCCCTCCCCTCCCCTCCCCTCCCCTCCCCTCCCCTTCCCTTCTCTTCCCTTCTATCCTATCCTATCCTATCCTATCCTATCCTATCCTATCCTATCCTATCCTATCCTATCCTATCCTATCCTATCCATCCCTTCCAACCCCTAGCAGTCTGTGATTCTGCCATGCTAGTGACATGTCACCTCCTCTGCACGTGGAGCAAGGCATGGCTGCAAGCTGTCCCTCAGCCAGTGGGATTTTGTTTGTGTCAGAAACAGATCTGCAATGTGAGGACAGGAAGTGACCCCCACAATGTAGAATTTTGGGTCAGAACTTCACTCATAAGCAACACTGTCATTACATAACCTGTTGATGACTAGCATGTGTACAAAAGGCCTCCCCATTCCTTTGCAGAAGGAAAAAGGTTTTCACTGTGAGGGTGACAAAACACTGGAGCAGGCTGCCCAGAAAGATTATGGAGTCTCCTTCTCTAGAGACATTCCAAATCCACCTGGATGTGTTCCTGTGTGACCTGCTCTGGGTGAAGCTGCTGTGGCAGGGGATGTGGACTGGATGATCTTTTGAGGTCTCTTTTAATCCCTAATGTTCTGTGATCCCATGATTGATACCCAATTATCTCTAAATGCTAAACTGGAAATGAAGAACCAGAAGGACAATATCTAAGACCCTGACCAAGATGATTTTCAAGGTCCAGTATAAATTTCTTTCCATCAAACCTGATCAGGATAATTTGCAAGATGCTAAAAAAGGCAAGAACTCTATCCAGAGACTTGCTCTTACAGAATGATCGTGGTCTGAAGGGGTTAAAATGGTCACACCATTTTTATGGGTTTGCATCTTGTAACTCCCAGTAGAGATAATTACATTTGGAGCTTGAAATGTAAGCTAACACAAGACATATTAGACATATTTCAAGAGATACAGGAGAAAGAAAGTTGAAGACAATTAGTAGCCCCAGCTGCAAATATACACCATGAAGGAATGGCTGCATGGGACTCATTTACCTTCAAAATCACTGAATTGTAGAATGGATCGGGTTGGAAGGAACCTCCAAAGGTCATCCAGTCCAACCCCCCTGCACTCAGCAGAGACATCCTCCACTAGAGAAGGTTGGTCAGAGCCTTGTCCAGCCTGACCCTGAGTATCTCCAGGCATGGGGCCTCAACTACCTCGCTGGGCAACCTGTTCCAGTGTTTCAGCACCCTCATGCTAAAGAACTTGTGTTAGAAAGCAGCCCTGTGGAAAAGGACTTGGGGGTGCTGGAGGATGAGAAGCTGGCCAGGAGCAGGCAGTGTGAGCTTGCAGCACAGAAGGCAAATCACAGCCTGGGCTGCATCCAAAGCAGCACTGCCAGCAGAGCCAGAGAGGTGATTCTGCCACTTGGCTCTGCTCTGCTGAGACCTCACCTGGAGTGCTGAGTGCAGGTCTGGAGCCCTCAGTATAGGAAGGACATGGAGCTTATGGAGAGGGTCCAGAGGAGGGCCATGAGAATGACCAGGGGGTTGGAGCAGCTCTGCTACAAGGACAGGCTGAGGGAGCTGGGGGTGTTCAGCCTGGAGAAGGCTCTGGGGAGACCTAATAGCAACCTTCCAGTACCTGAAGGGGGCTACAGGCAGGGTGAAGAGAGACTGTTTGCAGAGGCCTGCAGGGACAGGACAAGGGACAATGGCTTCAAACTAGAGCAGAGCAGATTTAGATTGGATGTGAGGAACAAGTTCTTCCCTATGAGGGTGGTGGAAGACTGGCACAGGTTTCCCAGAGAGGTGGTTGAGGCTCCTTCCCTGGAGATCTTCAAGGTGAGGCTGGAGGAGGCCCTGGGCAGCCTGATCTAGTTGGGGATGTCCCTGCTGACTGCAGGTGGATTGGACTGGATGAGCTTTGGAGGTCCATTCCAGCCTGGACCATTCTATCATTCTATGATTCCTCACATCCAATCTAAATCTGCTCTTCTCTCATTTCAAACCATAGCCTCTAGACCTATCACTGTAGGCCTTTGCAAACAATCTCTCTGCAGCCTTCTTGGAGACCCCCTTCCAGTACTAGAAGACCCCTATTGGGTCTCCCTGGAGCCTTCACTTCTCCAGCTCAACACCCTTTGGAGGTCCCATCCAGGCCAAAACATTCTACCATTCCATGTGACAGTTCTTACCACATCAGAAAATAACTATTAAATGCTGGTAAATACAATGAGGTCTCAGCTAACACAGTTGCTGTGGCCACCACAGAAAGAGCAATATTTCTGTTAGCACTTCCCCTTCCACCCCCAAACCCACAGTGGGATCACTGTAGTTAATGTGCCCCATGGACTCGAGCACCTTCAGGTTCTTTAGTCTCAAGCCTGCAGTTGCTTACAGTGGGCAGACCTTCCTTTTCCCACTCCTTACCATTTCTGCCTTGCTGCATTCTTAACTACACAACTCACATTGCTCTTGCTAGGTTTTACTGAGCAGGAGGAAGTGCCTCTGAGTATCAGCCCCTCTAGTCGAGCAGACTGTTTGCACTAGGTAAAGACTGGAGACAGTTGACTTGGGGACTTCTGAGGGCACTGCATAATTAGCTACAAGTACCATCAGGGGGAGCAGGCACAAAAATCTGCTTCTCTACAGTCATCCTTTTGTTGCATTCAACCAAAGAAGCAGTTCTGAATTGCCATCTGTCTTTGTTACTGCCTCTGCATCAGAACTAGATTGAGGATTGCCTGCTGGGGAGAACATACACCACAGAATCCTGGAAGGGCTCAGGTTGGAAAGGACCTCAGGGATCATCTACTCAAACCTCCCCATCATGGGCAGGGACACCTCTCAATCAGACTCAGATGCTCAAGGCCTCATTCAGCCTGGCCTTCAACACCCCCAGGCAGGAGGCAGCCACAGCCTCCCTGGGCAGCCTGTGCCAGACTCTCACCACCCTCACACTCAAGAACTTCTTCCTCAGCTCCAGTCTAACCCTCCTCTGCCTCAGATTCAAACCATTCCCCCTTGGCCTGTCTCTAGATACCCTCAGGAAAGGTTCCTCTGCAGCCTTCCTGCAGGATCCCTTCTGGTACTGGGAGGCAGCTCTGAGGTCCCCCTGGAGTCTTCTCTTCTCCAGGCTGAACACCCCCAGCTCCCTCAGCCTGTGCTCACAGCAGAGCTGCTCCAGCCCTTGGATCATCTTTGTGGCCTCCTCTGGACTCTCTCCTCCAGCTCTGAGTCCTTCTTCTGCTGGGGACACCAGAACTGGAGGCAGGACTGGAGGTGAGGTCTCAGCAGAGCAGAGTCAAGGGGCAGAAACCCCCTCTCTTGCCCTGCTGCCCACACTGCTCTGGCTGCAGCCCAACACACAGCTGCCTGCTGGGCTGCAGGAGGGCACTGCTGGCTCCTGGGGAGCTGCTCAACCAACCAACATTCTCAAGTGTGGTGGTTTTAGGCTATGCCTTTAAAATTTAGTTGCAGATTTTGAGCAGAAAAGTAGAACAGTATCAATAAATCACTATTGGGTGTAAAAAGGAAAACTAATGAATGTTCTAAACAAATTCATTGGAGAACAGGCTGCTATAAGATTGGCTGTACCAAAACAATTCCCTCTCTTTGCTGATCTCTTCCCTGCTTGCTATGCTTGGGAGAGATTAACCTGCTTGTCAACTGCCCTTGGCTGCATTGTTTAGTTAAGTATAACCCCTGCTTTCTCTCTGCTCCTTTCTCTGTTGGGACAAGGGAGGGGGGGGAGTGGAATGGCTTCCCTGGTCTCTCTGACCAGGGGGGGTTTCCTGTAGTTTGTAAATATCTGTGTAATATTGTAAATCCTGTGTATCTCTACATATTCATTTGTGCTGGGTTACCCCCATCCTTGGGGCTGGGGGGGAGGAGGGGGGGGGGGGGGGGGGGGGAGGGAGGGTTGTGAGAGCCCTGTGTCCCCCAGGGGACAAAAGAAACCTGATCCAGGTGGACTTGGCTTCCCCCTCCCAGGAGGAGGGGTCCCCTGGGTCTGAGTAGCATAGCATAGCATAGCATAGCATAGCATAGCATAGCATAGCATAGCATAGCATAGCATAGCATAGCATAGCATAGCATAGAATTAACCAGGTTGGAAAAGACCTTTGAGAGCATCAAGTCCAACCTATCACCAAACACTATCTGATCAACTAAACCATGGCACCAAGTGCCTCATCCAGGCTCTTCCTAAACATCTCCAGGGATGGTGACTCCACCACCTCCCTGGGCAGCACATTCCAGTGGCCAAGCTCTCTTTCTAGGAAGAATTTCTTCCTAACATGCAGCCTGAACCTCCCCTGGTGCAGCTTGAGACTGTGTCCTCTTGTTCTGGTGCTGGTTGCCTGAGAGAAGAGACCACCTGGCTACACCCTCCCTTCAGGTAGTTATACACAGCAAGAAGGTCTCCCCTGAGCCTCCTCCTCTCCAGGCTAAGCAACCCCAGCTCCCTCAGCCTCTCCTCACAGGGCTGTGCTCCAGACCCCTCCCCAGCTTTGTTGCCCTTCTCTGGACACCTTCCAGCATCTCAACATCCTTCCTAAACTGAGGGGCCCAGAACTGGACACAGGACTCAAGGTGTGGCCTAACCAATGCTGAGTCCAGGGCACAATGACCTCCCTGCTCCTGCTGGCCACACTGTTCCTGATGCAGGCCAGGATGCCATTGACCTTCTTGGCCACCTGGGCACACTGCAGGCTCATGTTCAGCTGCTGTCAACCAGCACCCCCAGGTCCCTCTCTGCCTGGCCGCTCTCCAGCCACTCTGACCCCAGCCTGTAGCACTGCATGGGGTTGCTGTGGCCAATGTGCAGAACCTGGCACTTGGATGTGTTCAATCTCATGCCCTTGGACTCTGCCCATCTCTCCAGCCTGTCGAGGTCCCTCTGCAGAGCCTCTCTACCCTCCAGAAGATCAACTCCTGCCCCCAGCTTGGTGTCATCAGCAAATTTACTGATGATGGACTCAATGCCCTCATCCAGATCATCAATAAAGATATTGAACCGGATGGGGCCCAGCACTGATCCCTGGGGGACACCACTAGTGCCTGGCCTCCAACTTCTCTGACATAGAGCATATTTCTGAAGCAGACTATGAAACTAACTGTGTAGACAAAAATATCTTTGGAGGAAAATTGCATTATATAATGATATGTTCTATAATTTTAAATGTAATACTCATAGTAGCATTCACTCCAGCCATGTGGGAAGGGGGAAGGTACTAACCGTTAAGAGCTCTCCGAAGAAAGACAATTGGTGCCATGCAGCCTTTTGTAAGCTCTGATGGCCGAGGGGTGGAGTGCTGTGAACACTGCAAGCACTGTGTAAACAGGGACACAAAGAGGGAGGGGTAGGGCTGCGGTGAGTGCTGCCCAGAGGAAAGGACTGCCCAGCGAATAGGGCTGCCCGCTCGCAGCCTCAGCCCCAGACACAAGGGTTTGCCCCACCATCAGCAGCTCCCCACTTAACCCCTGATGCTCCTGCCCATACATTTTTTCTACCACCTGTCACCACACGCAGGAAAGAGATGCCACCTCCAAACACGGATGGTGAGGCAAGGAGGTCAGCAGGACCCGGCACATCATCACATTCCCTTGTAGAGTGTAGTTCTGCTTGTAAATGCAGCCTTGCATTTGCTTCCAGCTGAGCTGGTCTGGCAAAGTTAATGCTGGGGAGAGCAATTTCAATCCACCACACCAAGTCTCTTTCTCCAGAGCTGCTCTCAACCCACTCTGCACCCAGCCTGGATTTGTGCCTGGGATTGACCCAGCCCAGCCACAGGACCTTGCACTTGGCCTTGTTGAACTTCACGCAGTTGGCACTGGCTCACTTCTCAAGCCTGTTAAGACTCTTCTAAGATGCTGTCATAGTATCATAGTATTGGTCAGGGTTGGAAGGGACCACAAGGATCACCTAGTTCCAACCCCCCTGCCATGGGCAGGGACACCCCACACTAGATCAGGCTGGCCAGAGCCTCATCCAGCCTGGGCTTAAACACCTCCAGGGACGGGGCCTCAACCACCTCCCTGGACAACCCATTCCAGGGCTTCACCACTCTCATGGTGAAGAACGTCCTCCTCACATCCAGCCTGAATCTCCCCAGCCCCAGCTTCATTCCATTCCCCCTAGTCCTATCACTACCCGAGATCCTGAGAAGTCCTTCCCCAGCCTTCTTGTAGGCCCCCTTCAGATCCTGGAAGGCCACAATTAGGTCACCTGGGAGCCTTCTCTTCTCCAGACTGAACAGCCCCAACTCCTTCAGTCTGTCCTCACAGGAGAGGTGCTCCAGCCCTCTGATCATCCTCGTGGCCCTTCTCTGGACACCTTCCAGCACCTCCATATCCCTCTTGTAATAGGGGCTCCAGAACTGGAGGCAGTACTCCAGGTGGGGTCTCACCTGTCCCTGCCCTCAATTGTGTCCAGCACACCACACAGCTTGGTGTCCTCAACAAACTTACTGAGGGTGCACTCCTGCTAAACGGTGCTGTTAAGAAGGCACTGTAATGGAAAGTGGAGGAGGCCAAAAGAGTGCAGTGGAATGCACTGTAATGGAAAGTGAAGGAGGCCAAAACCAGAGCAGTGTGTGGCAATCGTACTGCTTGAAGTTTGGCTTATTCATGCCTGGAGAAGGCCTAAAAAACAAAGGCTGAGCTATCACATGTCAATGGACAAGTCAAAGAACTTGTTCCTAACATCCAATTTAAATCTCCTCTTCACAGAATCTTTGATTCTTTGTTAGAGGTTGGAAGGGACCTCCAGAGATCATCCAGTCCAATCCCCCCCTGCCAGAGCAGGATCACCCAGGGCAAGTCATACCGGAACACATCCAGGTGTCTGCAATGTCTCCAGAGAAGAAGACTTCACAACCTCTCTGGGCAGCCTGCTCCAGGGCTCTGTGACCCTCACTGTAAAGAAGTTTCTCCTCATGTTGAGGTGTAACCTTCTCTGTTCAAGTTTGTATCCATTGTTCCTTGGCTTCTTACTGTGCACCACCCAAAAGAGTTTGGCCCCCTCCACTTGACACCCACCCCTCAGATATTGCTAGCCATTAATCAGATCCCTTCTCATCCTTCTCAGGACTACACAGCCCCAGGGCTCTCAGTCTCTCTTCTCTAATTTCAGACCATTGCCCCTCATCCTATCACTGCAGGCCTTTGCAGACAGCCCCTCTGCAGCCTTCTTGGAGGCCTCCTTCAGTTACCGGGAGGTTACCATTAGGTCTCCCTGAAGCCTTCTCTTCTCCAGGCTGAACAGCGTTCTCATCGTGCAGGAAATGCTCTAGCACCAGCAGAGACAATGGTAGCACTCCCAGCAGCTCTGAGGTGGAAGAGTGAACCACAAGGGAACATGAAAGAGTTTTGGGGTCTTTCCAAAGTAGACAAGTCTTTGCCCCCCAAGTCTTTTTAACCCATATTTCAGAGCACCTCAGACAGCTGATCAGCAATCTGTGAGGGCAGTGATGGATTTATCCCAGGCATGCTTTCACTTAGCAGCTACAACACGTACAGCAGAGGGCTGGAAAAAAAAATAAAACTCAACTGGAACACTATGCAACAACTTTGATTCAAACCAGATGTAGTATTTGGTGTATGTTTAACATTCTCCACACAATCCCAACTCGGTCCTTAACTGGCCTGCACTGCAGCCTGGCTTTTAAAGCAGATGAAAATGGGCTGCTAAATGCTGCCCAGATAATCTGAATTATTTTCAGCCCCTGTTGTTGAAGCTGAGAGATAAAATTATCTCTGGGGCTCAGGTTGCAGGCATTACTGGTGCAATTCCTGCAATAGAAAGACTCATAAATCAGAGAATCAGGAAGATTGGAACACAGCTTTAAGATCATCGAGTCCAGCCATAACCCAACTCCCACAACCACTAAACCACCTCCTGAAGCATCACATCCATCTACAGCTTCTTCAACATTTCCAGGGGTGGAGACTCCACCACCTCCCTGGGCAGCCTCTTCCAACCCCTCACCACTCTCTCACTCAAGAAATTTTTCTTCATGTCCAACCTAACCCTCTCCTGGCACAACTCAAACCCAGTTCCTCTCATCCTGGTGCTGCTTACCTGGGAGAAGAGACCAACACCAGCCTCACTCCAACCTCCTCTCAGGCAGCTGTAGAGAGCAATAAGATCTCCTCTCAGCCTCCTTCTCCACACTGAACAATCCCAGCTCCCTCAGCATCAACTCATGTATCATAGTATCAGTCAGGGTTGGAAGGGACCACATGGATCATCTAGTTCCAACCCCCCTGCCATGGGCAGGGACACCCCCCACTAGATCAGGCTGGCCAGAGCCTCATCCAGCCTGGGCTTAAACACCTCCAGGGATGGGGCCTCAACCACCTCCCTGGACAACCCGTTCCAGGGCTTCACCACTCTCATGGTGAAGAACTTCCTCCTCATGTCCACCCTCTACGTGACACCCTCCAAACCCCTCCCCAGCCTCACTGCTCTTCTCTGGACACCCTCCAGCCCCTCAATGTCTTTCCTGTCCTGTGGCACCAGAACTGACCCTAGTGCTCAAGCTTTGGCCTCACCAGGGCCCAGTAGAGAGGCACCAGCACTGCCCTACTCCTGCTGGGCACACTGGGTGTGGTGCAGGCCAGGATGCCCTTGGCCTTCTTGGCCAGCTGGGCACTCTGCTGGCTCATGTTCAGCTGCTGACCATCACCCCCAGCTCCTTTTCCACCAGGCTGCTTTCCAGCCACTCTGCCCAAGCCTGCAGTGTTAGCAGGGGTTGTGTGACCCAAGAGCAGGACCCAGCACTTGGCCTTGTTAAACCTCATTCCATGGGCCTCAGCCCTGATTTAACCTGGCCAGATCTCTCTGCAGAGCCCTCCTATCCTTGAGCAGATCAAGACTGCTGCTCAGTTTAGTGTCATCTGCAGACTTGCTGATGGCCTTAAAGGTCTACCAGGCTGCTTTCCAGCCACTCTGCCCCTAAGCTTGTAGCAGACTTAAAGTCACAGTTATGGAAAATACTCCTTTCTCTTTCTTTTTTTTTTTTTTCCCCTTTCTTTCCTTCTTTGTGTATTTTCTGCCATGAAAAAACACTACAAAGCCCTTGCAAACTTGATACCTCCACAAAATCTGCAGTGTGGCACATCAATAATAACTCAGTGTTACACAAAGTTCAAACCTGCTGCCAAGCATTAAGGTGGCCAAGTTAAGGCTGGAATAACCATTGTCCAGGTGGAGAGTTTTTCTGGATGAGGACATCACTGTCCCACTGAAAAGGCAGTTTGCATATCTCAAAGGGAGCCTTAATTCATGGCAAATCTGGCAAACACATCTGAATGGTTTTTTTTTTAGTGACAAAAGTCTTTTGGCTCTGTTCAGTCAGGAGGTGAAGAGGGCTCAAGAGCATGACCCCCTGAGCTGGCTTGTTTCTGTTCAAGATTCACTAAAGAGGAGATCTGACCATGCTAGCTTTTAGGTCAGCAGGTAAGTATTCCTAGGGCTGCCAGAAAAAGGAGAGGGGAAAGGAGAAATAACTAAAATTACCATCTTCTCCTATTTATCCAGACACAGCACACTCTGTCTTGACTTTCATTGAACTGGTAACATAGAAAGAAACACAAAACTCACAGAATCACATAATGTTAGGGGCTGGAAGGGACCTCCAGAAACCATCCACAGTCCAACCCCCCCTGCCAGAGCAGGAGCACTCCGGGCAGGTCACACAGGAACACATCCAGGTGGGTTTGAAAATCTCCAGAGAAGGAGACTCCACAACCTCTCTGGGCAGCCTGCTCCAGGGCTCTGGCACCCTCACCATACAAAAGTGTCTCCCCATATTGAGGTGGAACCTCCTGTGCTCCTGCCTGGACCTCTTGTTCCTTTCCTAACACTGGGCACCAGCACAAATATCCTGGCACCTTCATCTGGACACCCACCCCTCAGCTATTTCTAGACCATTGATCAGATCTCCTCTCAGCTTGCTCCTCTCCAGACTAAACAGCCTCAAGGGCTCTCAGTCATTCTTCATAGCAGAGATGTTCAAGACCCTCAGTCATCCTCATGGCTCTCCACTGGACCCTCTCCAGCAGGTCTCTGTCTCTCTTGAGCTGGGGAGCCCAAAACTGGACAGAGTATGCAGGTGCAGTCTCACCAGGGTATAGTGGAGGGGGAGGGAAGAGAACCTCCCTAGAAAACATCTGAGCTTGGTTCTGCCTGAAGCAATGTATAAAACTACACCATGGCTGCTGAAAACTAAACCTTGATTTATTCACCTGGTGGGGTTTGGGTTTTTTTTTCTAATCAGTACTTTTAGTAATGCATTTTCCAGGCCTCCTTCCCTGTCTGGCAGAACTCTGCCACATTTGGAGAACCAGAAAGCCATCACACATCCAGGATGCAGCAATCTCATTGCTATGCACAAGCAGGGACAGGAAGCAGGAACACCACCAACACTCAGTAACTAAAAGAAGTAATATAGGGCCTACCTTTTCCATGAGGCACAGGCTCTGCAGCCAACAAAGTCATCACCTAAAAACAAAACCATTTTTGGTTTAGTTAGAATGCTACACTTCCAAAAGTAAGGACAAAACCAAACACAGCCAGCATCTGAACTGCCTGCACCAGGTACATGCTGATGGGTCAGACTCTGACCACTGGGCTGAGATCAACCTCCCTGAGCCCACCTTCCTTGGCTGCATTTAGAATTAATCCCAGATGATCCAGATTAGGGGGAGCTGAAACCCAGATCAGATAGTGCTCCCATTTAAAATATAAACCTGAGAAATTTATATTTCTATGTTTCAGAGGCTTCAAAACCAGGCCAGGTTTATTCAACTGACTGAAGAAAGATAAAGAAACAAGTAACAAAGAAAGGAGCTAGATGGGAAGATGGTTTTCTGGGGCTTCATACAGTCATAGAAGGATAGAATAGTTTGGGTTGGAAGGGACCTCCAGAGCTCATCCAGTCCAACCCTCCCTGCACTCAGCAGGGACATCCTCCACTACAGCAGGTTGCCCAGAGCCTTGTCCAGCCTCACCTTGAAGAGCTCCAGGGATGGGGCTTCAACTACCTCCCTGGGCAACTTGTTGCAGTGTTCCACCACCCTCATGCTAAAGAACTTGTTCCTCACATCCAATCTAAATCTGCTCTGCTCTCATTTCAAACCATTGTCCCTCGTCCTGTCTCTGAAGGCCTTTGCAAACAGTCTCTCTGCAGCCTTCTTGGAGCCCCTTCAGGTACTGGCAGGCTGCTCTTAGGTCTGCCTGGAGCCTTCTCTTCTCCAGGCTGAACACCCCCAGCTTCCTCAGCCTGTCCTCACAGCAGAGCTGCTCCAACCCCCTGATCATTTTCATGTCCCTCCTGTGGACCCTCTCCATCAGCTCCATGTCCTTCCTGTGCTGAGGGCTCCAGAGCTGGATGCAGCCCTGCAGGTGAGGTCTCCCCAGAGCAGAGCAGAGGGGCAGGATCCCCTCTCTCCATCTCTGGCCACCCTGCTTTGGATGCAGCCCAGGCTGCCCTTGGCCTTCTGTGCTGCAAGCTCACACTGCTGGCTCCTGCCCAGCTTCTCACCCACCAGCACCCCCAAGTCCTTTTCTGCAGGGCTGCTCTCAGTCTCCTCACCCCCAGCCTGGATGGGTGTCTAGGCTTGCCCTGACTTGTGGATGCCTTACTCATTTTGCTGTTTTCTTTTACAAATTTCCCAGGTTAAACCTTTTTAAAATGAGCTGCCTTTAAGACGTAAAAAACTAAAACCTCCTCCAGAATCAGCAGTACTCTCTTGGGGTCACTTTAGGCAATTCTGATTTTCCAGTTTCCTCTTCACATCGGATAAGGATCTTGAATAGTGTCAGAGGTTTGGTATGTGCACAAGACCTTGGCCCTGAAATGTTAAGTTGTCATAGCTACTTTGGATCGTTTCTAAACATGACCAAATCTTCCACAGGACCTTTCCTGAGTTTAAAGGGCTCTTCTGCAAAAGCTGGTTCCAAGTTTTCAAAGCAAGGCTCACTTTTTGTTTCTGTATGTCTAGACAGCAGAATCAGAGAAAAGGAGTAATGAAATCAGTGACAAGACAAGATTGTAACACTCTGCTCTGGTGAGACCTCACCTGCAGGGCTGCATACAGCTCTGGTGCTCTGAACCCAAGAAGGACATGAACCTGATGGAGAGGATCCAGAGGATGGTCACAAAAATGATTCAGGGGCCTGGAGTAGCTCTGCTACAAGGACAGGCTGAGGGAGCAGCCTCCAGTACCTGAAGGGGCTCCAAGAAAGCTGCAGAGGGACTGTTTGCAAAGGCCTACAGGGACAGGACCAGGGGCAATGGCTTGAAATGAGAGCAGAGCAGATTTAGATTGGATGTGAGGAACAAGTTCTGCACCATGAGGCTGCTGGAACACTGCAACAGATTGCCCAGGGAGGTGGTTGAGGCTCCATCCCTGGAGATATTAAAAATCAGGGTGGAGAAGGCTCTGCAAGGAAAAGCTGTATTGCTATTTTACACACAGTCTTGTTTATGAAAGAAAAATCTCCTCCACAGCCCATGACAATGTGTTGTTTAAGTATGGGGAACACTGCTCTGGACTGCTCCTGGACTCCTTTTATTTAGTTATT
>NW_027142991.1:0-98460 GCF_026170545.1 Melanerpes formicivorus | reverse complement strand
AAGGCCACAATAGGTTACCTCGGAGCCTTCTCTTCTCCAGACTGAACAGCCCCAACTCCTTCAGTCTGTCCTCATAGGAAAGGTGCTGCAGCCCTCTGATCATCCTTGTGGCCCTTCTCTGGACACATCCCAGCATGTCCATATCCCTCTTGTAATAGCAGGCTCCAGAATTGGATGCGGTACTCCAGGTGGGGTCTCACTCTCTTTCTTCCTTTCCTTTATTTCTTTCCTTGTATCTTTCTCTCTTTTTCCCTTACTCTCTTTACTTCCTCTGTTTTTCCTTGTTGATGTCAAATGGTGCTGACGGGAGTCAAAGACTGTGGGGATTTTGTCTCTATGTCATAACACTTTAAAGTCATTTGTATCTAAACTGTGAGGAAAATTGGAGGGGGAAATGCACTGACCCATTTGCACTGGGTTGTATAAATATAAGTTTTATATCTTTTAATCATTCTTTGTATTAAAAACACAATCACATCGTCTTGACCAATAGTCTTAGTGGAAATCCGTCAAACTAACTTTGGAGGGAAAACTCTGGACGTCACTTAAAGAAATATGTGCCTTATTGATTCTTATTTTAAAATCCGAGAGTTGTTAATTAAAATGCTTTTCCATAACTTGACAAGACTTCAAATAGGGAATAGGAAACTTTGAGAGATTTGTTTAACTTGACAAATTGCAAACCCTGTGTTTCACTGCCCCATTCATCTGGTTTTCGGGGACCTTTGCTCTTCCCATGGTTGGCAGCTGGGAGGTTTTGCTTTACCTTTTGAATCTGTGGCACCAACCTTACACCATCCGCGGTTGTGCAAAATACCACCCATGGTCTTAAAAACTATGGGAATGAAGGGTTGGCACTGAAGTTAGCTTTTCCTATGCTGTGAATTAATCTGTAAGACTTCATTCTTGCTCCCAGTTTATGCTACTGCCATTGGGGAGAGGCATCCAGGCTGTGCCCCATGAGCAGCCCTGTTCATGAGCTTTCATACTCAGGTTTCTGGTAAGGAAAAAAGTGGAATTGAAATAATGATTTAAATAGGAAAAAACTTCTTTGCTCTGGGGGTGCTGGAGCCCTGGAACAGGCTGCTCAGAGACATTGTGGTGTCTCCTTCTCTGGAGAGATTCAAAACCGACCTGGACTCTGGGATCCTGGCCAACCTGCTGTGGGTGATCCTGTTTCTGTTTTAACAGAGATGTTGGACTAGATGATCTCCAGAGGTCCCTTCCAATCCACTACCATTCTGTGATTCTGCAATTGTATATATCCCACTGAGCATTCAAGCCCCAGATTATGTCCTGGTATTCAAGCAAAATGTAAATTAAACAATTAATAAAACAACCTACACAAGGAACCTCTGTTTCTTTCCATCCTCTTCAGTGGTTTGTGCTTTTGAATGTCTTCCTATCATGGAGTCCTGTTTGACTATGGCAGCAGGGGTGTTGAAATACCACATGAATAACTGTGGAGGTGCTTGTGACATTTATACCACAAGCTGAAGCAGGAAGCACCAGAAGTCTCACAGGATGGACATTCTCATGAGTTTCCAACCCAACTTGGCACAGTGTAGAAATTACCCTGACTTTTGACAAGCATCTGATTTCCTCTTTTTGAGGAGCAGGGTTCAGACAACAAAACCACTCTACCTTTTGAGATTTGCCCATGACTACATCCTTTAGATCATGAAAAAAATATGTAATTGAATATTTGGTGTTAGAAACACACCAGATTGGAAAGAACGTTGATTATCCATCAGCTTTAACCTTCACCTTATCCCAAATTCAGCTACCTAGTCATCAACTCAAAGCAGGAGAAAGCTTTAGGGAGCAGGGTGATTCATCAGAGAGTTCAGGCAAACAGACTTCTCCACATACACAAACTTCTTTTACTGGATTGTTTTACTATTTGAAATTTCTGAGCACATTCATAAAGCTTACCATGAGAAACGAGCCAGAAGGAATCACTGACTTTAATGCTTTTAGGAAGCAGGCGATTGTAAATTTGCTTTAACAAGGTCCAGCAGTGCTGCTGGTGTTGGAGGAAAATCTGGCATTAAGAACTTCACCATGATCGACTTTGAAACTTGGAGTTTAAGGGGGTTTTGTTTGTTTGCTTGTTTGTGCTTTGGGTTTCTGTGGGGTTTTTTGTTTTGGTTTGTTTGTTTGGTTGTTTTTCCTGGTTTGTTTGGTTGGTTTTGTGTGTGTCCAGGGAGGTTGTTTGTTATTTGCTTTATTTATTTATTGTTTTAACTTGTCTTAGCACATAGCATAGTTTGAGGAAAATTCAGAGACATTGCATCACCACAAAAGGCCAAGCAAACCACTGTGGACCTGCAGGGAGCACAAAGCCCTGGGAGCAGCATTCTGCTTCTCAGAAAATAATAAAATAATAGGGATGGAGGAGACATGTAGACTGTGATCTACATTATCCCAAATGACTGTGATTTGGGATGATTTGAACTAAAATTTGGATGCCCAGAAAGGTTGTGAGTGATGGAGGTCTGAATCAGGCTGCGTAGAGAGGCTGTGAAGTCGTCTTCTCTGCAGACATTTCAAATCCACCTCGATGTTGTGATCCTGGGCAATCTCCTCTGCCTCACCCTGCTTTATCAGAGGGAATTAGACTAGATCATCTACAGAGGTCACATCCACTGTTAGTTTTCCATAGCCACATCTTCTGGCTTTCACTTTATTTCATATTTTAGTGATTTTACAGGACACAGAGCAATCAACAAAATCTTTACATTTTTTTATTTTCTGTCCCTTTCTCCCTCCCCTCCCCCCCCTTTTCTTTTTCAGTATAAAACATATGAGACACAAGCCATGTCCCTTTCAAAGTGTAGTAGGATGCTTCACTCAGAGCACACTTCAGCCTGCATTTATATCATCCAGCTTTAAGACCTCTAACTTAAATTAAATTAAGTGCCATAAAAGCAGAGATGCTGTGTGGTCCCAAAAGAAGGAAATCCACTTTTATAACACTTGAAACATTGCTTTCAAAGAATGGCAAAAAGGAATCACAGAATAGCAGGGGTTGGAATGGTCCTCTGGAGATCATCAAGTCCAACCCACTGTTGTCAATGCAGGATCACCTAGAGAAGGTCACAGAAGAACATATCCAGGCAGGTCTGGAATGTCTCCAGAGCAGGAGACTCCACCACCTCTCTGGGCAGCCTGTTCCAGTGCTCCATTACCATTACATTGAAGTTTCTCCTCCTCCTTATGTTCAAGTTTGTGCCCATTACCCCTTGTCCTGTCACTGACCACCACTGAAAAAAAAGACTGGCCCAATCCTCCTGACACTCCCAGTATCTGAAGGGGGCCTACAGGAAGGCTGGGGAAGGACTTCTCAGGTAGTGACAGGACTAGGGGGAATGGAATGAAGCTGGAGGTGGGGAGATTCAGGCTAGATGTGAGGAGGAGGTTCTTCACCATGTGAGTGGTGAAACCCTGGAATGTGTTGTCCAGGGAGGTGGTCGAGGCCCTGTCCCTGGGGGTGTTTAAGAGCAGGCTGGATGAGGCTCTGTCCAGCCTGATCTAATGTGGGGTGTCCCTGCCCATGGCAGGGGGGTTGGAACTAGATGACCCTTGTGGTCCCTTCCAACCCTGAATGAAACTATGAAACTATGAAACTCACCCTTTAAGGATTTATAGACATGTACAAGATACCCCCCTCAGTCTTTCTTTTCCAGACTAAAACCCACACAATTCTCTCAATCTTTCCTCATAAGAGTGATGTTCCAGTCCCTTCATCGTCTTTATCACCCTTCTTCAAGATGGCACACAGATTCATAAACTCACAATCCAAGCACCAGCTCCACGCAGCCCACCCCATCTCTCCTGAAATCACCGCTCCGCAAATGAAACCACAGAGTGTTTGCTAAGCAGATGTTCAGCCCCTTGTTTATAGTAGCATACCAGCTTTCACGCCAGCTCCATGGTCAACCCAGAAGTTAAAAAACAAAGCAGTTGTTCTACAGAAGAATTCACAGGAATGGACACAAACAGTCCTGTCTAATTGATAGTTTTATGAGACTGAACTCTGTAGATTTTTTTATTTTTCATCTCATCCCTCCAGATCCAGTTTATGTGCACATTTGAACAATGACTTCATATCCTCCCCAAACAGAGATTCTGGGATTCAGTCTCGTCATTTGGCCAACACAAATCCCCAAGTGCCAAGAATTTTTCGGTTGTGTTTTGCTTTGTGTTTGCGCTCTACTCCTTCGTTTACAGGATTCCTAGTCAAACCAGTCAGTCAGTGGAACGATTCCAGTTTGCACCAGAGGAAGATGTGGAGAGCCTTAAAACATATTGGAAAATGGAGCATTTTTTGTTATCTGTCTCTCGTGGTGCAGATTCCAACTACAAATATTAGGTATTTATCTGCTGTAAATCAATGAATTTCAGGGAATGTTTGATGACTCGGTGTTTGCTTTGTGGGCCATCTTCACCAGCAAACCAGGAGATGGCTCCTTGAAAATACTTTTTCACAAAGTGATTCTTTTTGTTTGCATCATAACCCACAGCTCCTAAAACAGCTCGGATTTTATGATTATTATTTTTTTTTTAGGGACTACTTTTCAAGCAGAACCAGTTCCCTGAAGATACATCCTGGCTCTGAACAGATTCTATTGTATTATGTGAGATACAGTCCACTAAACCCAAATTCTCTTTAATTTAAGGTGGTTTTCTCCCTGCTTATGAAGGCATACAACCAAAATGTCTCATTATGAAGCTTATGGGTTATCTTCCACACTATTTGGCTTCTAGTTGGTAAGATGTCTGTGGAACACTCCTCTTCCTTCCAGCATGGAGTTTGTTCATAAACTGAAGATCCTACAGGGCATTTTGCAGTCAGATGGGTGGCCAGGTTTCTCCTAGGGCTTAAGGATTCCTGTATGTTCCTCTGCCTGTGGAGGGTATTGCTGAAGGGAAAGGTGATGGAACTGCACAGGGTCCATGGGTATTATGGATGTATTAGCATGGCATTAAAACTGAGATAATTAGGATGAGGGATATGAATGATAGAACACATCTGGGAGGGAAAAATACCTTGGAAAATATTCAGTTTGACTCATTTGAACATGCTTGTCATTTATTGTGGTGTCTTCAACAGAGCTTAAAAATTCATTTTTCTTTACCAAAACCATTCCATGCCCAACAGGGAACCACAACCTCTCTATTTTTCTTCCTAAACCACTGGGAAGTGTTTTGATAAGCTTCTAAACATCTACATTTCTCACAGTAATTTTTTTCCCCATGTATACATGTGAAAGAAAGACAGAGGAACCAAAACAGATGGCATGATGATACCAGCAGTTAAGCAGGCTAGGCCAAGGCTTTTGCTGAGATGAATTTGTTTTACCTGAGTGGGGACTTAAGAGAAAAGGAAGGATTTTGAGGGCAAGAAAAGAGAACATGATGTGTTCAGTTTTGGACCTCTCACTTCAAGAAGGACATTGAGGTGCTGGAGTGGGTCCAGAGAAGGGAAACAAAGTTGGCAAAGGGCTTGGAAAACAGCTCTGGTGAGGAGTAGCTGAGGGAACTGGGTTTGTTCAGCCTGGGCAAAGTGAGGCAGAGGGGAGATTTCTAGCTCTCTATAAATCCCTGAAAGGAGGTTGTAGCCAGCTGGGGTTGGTCTTTTCTTCCAAGGAACAAGTTACAAGACAAGAGGAAATGGCCTCAAGTAGCACTGGGGGAGGTTTAGGTTGAACATGAGGAACAAGTTCTCCCCCCAGAGGATAATAAAGTCCTCAAATAGGGTTCCCAGGGCAGTTGTAGAATCCCCATCCCTGGAGGGATTTCAAAGCCATGTGTTTCTGAGGGACGTGGTTTAGTGGTGATCTGGCAGTGCTGGGTTAATGTTTGAACATGGTGATCTTAAAGGTATTTTTCAAACTAAATGATTCTGTGATTCTACAACACTAGCAGAGCCAATGTGATTACCAGGGCTGCACTTTGGACAACCACCACAGCCCAGCAATCCATGTCACACCAATCACTGTGGAACCATGAGGTGGTAACAGCTTTTGGTGAACATGACTAATCCCAGCAACATTCAAACCGATAACCCTGAGGTGAACATCTTCACAGACTCTCAACATTTTCTCAGACTGTCTGGGTTGATATTGTAGTTCCCAGCTCCCCAGCCCCCTTCCAGCTAGAAATAAAAATCTGGTTTGTGAAATGCAGCTTATATTTTATCACAAGGAGTAACTGTCCTACCAAACTGGTGTCTATTTTTTCCTTAATTAATTAAGGTACCTGCCAGTTTTGACAAGAGAGATGTGGTACAGCTATAGGATATATCTCACTGTAATTAACTCTATTTGGGTCCAAAAATCATAAATACAGAATGCCAGGACTTTTAGATCTGTAAACTGCATAGATTTCTAAAAGGTACATGTTGCCTATTTATTCTTGCTATTCATTTAACAAAAAAAAAAAAACCCAAACCAAATAAAAAAGATGAAAAGAAAAAACCACCAAAATTATTTTTAAGGGATGTTGAAATTTTTGTTGAAAACAAAAAAAAAAATATATAAGGAAAGCAATTTATATTTTTTTATTAATGAGAGTTAAAATTTTTGGTGGAATCCAAGAAGATGATAAGAAAAGTGAAGTTGCTATTTTAAGAGAGGTTGAAATTTTGAGGAAAATTTAAGAGGCTGAGAATTTTGTTGAAAAAAACAAACATATTAATACAAAAAAAGAAATTGAAACCTCAAACAAAATTATTTTTTAAGAGCATCTGAAATCTCAGTTTTGGCCATGAATGCTTTGGAATATTAATCTGATCAACCAGTACGTTGCTTGCCCTAAAAACAACTCCCTAAGGCAGAATCCCTTATTACAAATGGAGCAAGGAATTATCACAGAACAGCAAAGTTTCCCTGCTTTTATTTACCCTCTTTATGTCATGTCTCAAATTGGCACAAGAGCCAGGGTGACTCAAGAGAGTTTAGAGAGCCTGGCCACCAGAGACTTTTAATTTATTGATGGCTCTTGCCCTACTGTAGAGTCACGGCGGCTTTTGGAGTGTAATGGTTGAAACAGATGTTTGACACCACAGCACCTCTTCATAACTTCACTCTTCAAAAACAGTTTTACAAGTGCTTGCTCGCGTTGGTTCCCATTCAGCACAGGAAACTGAGGTCATGGTGAAACATGAGGCCCGGGCAGGAGCTTGAACTCATGTGCACTGCAGCTGGGTCTGTGTCTTCTGAGCACGTTAGCAATTCATTGAGCAGCCATAATTTTCAGCTTATGGACAAAAGAATAAAAGTGTTGACACCCTGATTGTAACATCTGCAAGGGGAAAAAATATGAGCCTTTGGCTGAACGTATGAAGGATGGAGGTTTCCTCATGCTTAATTGTGTTAATTATCAGACGTGAGTATTTTCAAGGTGGAAAATTCCCTCAGGTTGCTGCATCAACAGTGAGAATTTAGTTTCTGAACCAACATTTTCTTAGTATTTCTTAGAAACAATGCTTTTTACAGCAAGTGACTTTTCTGATATGCTGAGGTGTATTTTTTTCCCTAGATGATTATTTTAACACATGCTCATCTCTGAATATGTCCAAAAAAATCTTCCCAGACATACAATATGAGTAACCTGGTAGCTTATTTTAATAAAGATAACAGAAGTTTGAAGAAACACAAAGCAAATTTGAGTAAAGAAACCCCAAGTTTCAATGAAGAAAATATAAGTTGTGATAAAGAAAAAATAAGTTTTTATAAAGACAAGATCTGATAAAGATAAGTTTCTGTTACTTTCCATTACCTTCCCTGGGAAAACAATAAAGGCATTTAGGTACTGATGTTTGGTACCCAATCTGGGCAATGATAGAACCATTGTGAGGAAGGTGATGTGTGAGTGGTTCCAAATCCCACATCAGAAGTTTTTCTCCTACTGTAAGTTCAGCTTCTCTCCAGTGCAAGAGCCCTGAAGATTATTCCAACACCTTTGTGAAAACTAATACCTGCCTGCAGAGCACTGCTGCTCATCTCCCAGCATCAACATGTGTGCTCTGAACTTTCTGCAACTTTGCTCGCTGTCTTCCATGGGCCTTCACATATAATCATATTTCTGACCTTGATCTTCATTAAACTCAGCCCTTCAGTGACTCAGTGGCACGTTCTGAAAGGAAATGTGGTTGTATCTGTTATGTACGCAGCATAAAATTACGGTTTAAGATGCTAAAATAGTGTCAGCAGTGTTAAAAAATTAAGGTTTCAACGGTTACATAATACCGGAATTTCCAACACTCTGTTCAGAGACGTAACCATGAGTTTGGACTGGACAACCAACTTCCACCCACCTCTCAAGTCTTTCTAATGCAAGGAGTTGGTGGATTTGGCCATGGAAAACCATGTATTTGTTATGCTGCTCTTCAGAAGTACAGTTAAAGAACCATCAATTTCCTGCCCTAGATCCTCAAAAATAAAGGTCGCACAAAATAAATGCATCTAATTCCTTCAGGTGGTTGTAAAAGCTTTTGTCAAAAACAGAAAGTGGTCTGTCTCATGAAAATCCCTTAAACTCCTAGAAATCCATATTTTTTGTCTTTCCCTGTCTTTTTCTACTGTAATAACATGCACTATTAGGAGTCAAATATCTTTTATAGCACAATATCCTGAATATTTGCAGGAAAACAACTTTCATGGATGATCCACTAGCAGCAGAAACCGGGGCAGTAAAATTTTTCACTTTGAGGGTGGCAAACACAGTTGAGTCCTGTGTCCAGTTCTGGGCCCCTCAGTTTAAGAAGGACATCGAAACACTTGAACGTGTCCAGAGAAGGGCAACAAGGCTGGGGAGAGGCCTTGAACACAAGCCCTATGAGGAGAGGCTGAGGGAGCTGGGATTGTTTAGCCTGGAGAAGAGGAGGCTCAGGGGTGACCTCATTGCCCTCTACAACTACCTGAAAGGTGGTTGTAGCCAGGAAGGGGTTGGCCTCTTCTCCCAGGCAACCAGAACCACAACAAGGGGACACAGTCTCAAGCTGTGCCAGGGGAGGTTTAGACTCGAGGTGAGGAGGAAGTTCTTCACCGAGCGAGTCATTCGTCATTGGAACGGGTTGCCCAGGGAGGTGGTTGAGTCATCGACCCTGGAGGCGTTCAAGGGGAGATTGGACGTGGCACTTGGTGCCATGGTCTAGTCATGGGGTCTGTGTTGATAGGTTGGACTCGATGATCCTCGAGGTCCTTTCCAACCTTAGTGATACTGTGATACTGTGAAACACTGGATCAGGTTGCCCAGAGAGCTTGTGGAATGTCCTTCTCTGGAGGCATTCAAAACCCACCTGGGCATGTTCCTGTGTGACTTACTTCTAGGTGATACTACTCTAGCAGAGGGCTTGGACTAGATGATCTGCAGAGGTCCCTTCCAAACCTTACCATGCTGGGATTCTGTATGATTCTCTAATGGTTGTTCTATCCAGAGCCATCAGCACCAGAGGCAGGAGCCATCCTTGTCTCTACTCAGTAGAACCAATGGCTCTTGACTGGCCATGAAGGAGCAGCAGCTGTCCAGCCCAGTAGCACTGGAGTCTGACCATGGGCCAAAACACAGAATGTTAGAATGTTTTGGGTTAGAAGGGACCTTTAAAGGTCATCTAATTCCTGCAGTCAGAAGACACATCTGTAAACAGATCAGGTTGCTCAGAGCCCCATCCAACCTCACCTGGAATGTTTGCAGGAATGGTGCATCTATAACCAATGTGGGTGGGACAGGGTCTCACCACCCTCATTGTTAAACGTTTCACCCTCATATCTAATCTAAGTCTACTGTCTTTTCTTAAAACTCAAGCATGTGACTGGAGCTATCCTTATATTCAACCAGTCTACACAAGAGGGGGAAAAGTCATGCGTGTGGTTTCCAGCTTTGTTTTCTCAACCTTCAGTAGTTGTTTGGTTGTTCTGTGTCTAACCACAGTCCCCAGCTCTAGGACAAGCCATGTGATGAAAGACAGCCAAAGAATTTTTCATCTTGGTCTTTCTTGTCCCTTTGCATTGATAAGCCATCCCATCACTGGCATGGAGACACCACCAAATGAAGTCAATGGAAAGTTTCCTTCATGTCTGAGGGTTTTCCACTGGGCTCATGCCAATTTACAGCAAAAGTGACAGTTAGTGAGTTTAAAACTTCAAGGGAGAGCTTAGCGTCATTGAAAGGACAAAGCCTGCAAACCCCCACGTCTCACATTAGGTGGCCTTGCTTCTCTGGAGCTGGAAAACACTTGATAGAAAAAGTTTCACAATTAAAGACAAGCCTACATAGTTTGGTTTGTTGATAATCTTGCAAAAGCAAACAAAATCGCTCCTTACCAAGGTTTGCTAGAAGCCCATAGTTTTGTTTTGTTTTGTTTTTCCTATGGGAAAATTAGGCTGTTCCATAAAACTGTGGGGAAAATTTGAGCTGACAGCCCAAGATTAAATCCTCCTTTTGAATTCTGAGATGGTGACAAGTTTAACTATTCTGGCTTGGCTCAGGCAATGCGGGTTGTGGGCTCTGTCTGTAGAAGACGTGAGCATGGTTGATGTGACGCCCAGGTCTGGCTTTTAGGGGTGACCACAAGGTCCCTTTTCCCCAGGCATGTGAAGAGCAAACATCATTGCAAGTAGCAGTCCCCAAAAGAGGCAGAATTTTGTTATGTTTCTGGATCAGCCATGGAGTGGTTGATAAGCCCGTTTGGAATTGCAGTCACCTATGTCTGTATCCATCAAATAACCACAGAAGACAGAATATGTCCCTCCGGTTTTTAATGAACCTCTACATCACTCTGTCAAGACCCCACCTGCAGCGCTGGGTCCAGCTCTGGGCCTCTGGATGTTAGGAAGAAGTTCTTCATAGAAAGAGTGATTGGCCATTGGAGTAGGCTGCCCAGGGAGGTGGTAGAGTCACCATCACTGGAGGTGTTTAGGAAGAGACTTGATGGGGTGCTTGGTGCCATGGTTTAGTTGATTAGATAGGATGATAGGTTGGACTCGATGATCTCAAAGGTCTCTGCCAACCTGGTTAATTCTATTCTTAGCATTGGAGAGACATGGATCTGTTGAAGCAGGGCCAGAGGAGGCCACAGCAATGATGGGAGGGCTGTAAGCCCTCTGCAGTGAGGACAGGCTGAGAGAGTTGAGGTTGTTCATCCTGGAGAAGAGAAGGCTCCAGAGAGACCTTCTGGTGGCCTTGAAGAGTACTGAAACTTTGAGAACAGAGATGGGGACAGTTTTTTTAGAGGGGTCTGCTGTGACAGGACAAGGGGTGATGCTTTTAAACTGGAAGTGGCAGATTTAGACTTGACAGAAGGAAGAGATGTTTTATGCTGGGGGTGATAAGACCCCGGCCCAGGTTGCCCAGAGAAGTGGTAGATGCCCCATCTCTGGAACCATTACAAGTCAGGTTGTATGGGGCTCAGAGCAACCTGCTTGCAGATTTGTTTGCAGATGTCCCTGCTTACTACAGGGAAGGTTGGTTTTGAATTACACACTGCTTGACAAAAATTTGTAAAAGGAAATTGAGACACCACCTTTCTAACCTCAATTTTTTCAATTAGAGGAGGGAAAGTCCCAAGGAAACTGCTGCCACAGAGGTTTAGATGGTAGAATTGAAATGTGAAGAAGCAGCTCTAGGACACACTTGGTTGTCAGTATCCTTACCCTTCTCCTCCACTCTTCTGGTTTAAACCATTTTAGTTTAGATGTTGGAAATTCCCAGCTTTAGTCATGCCATCAGACCCTGGACTCTCACAACTTATGGCCACTTGAGCGATTACATCTTGATTTAAGCTTCAGCACAGATGTGACGTGAGACTTTTGTGTTCGTTGGATAATTTATTGGGTTTGCAATTAGTAAACTGAACAATGTCAGGCTCTGTGAAAAGACTACAAGTGTGACATCTAGTCTGGAAGTAAATTTGCTACCTTTTCTTTAGTATTGCAAGCCATGCTCTCAAGTTTATTTGAAGACATAAAATATGCTAAATGTTTAGCAGCACTACCGTGTAAAGAAGAGTTGGATGAAGTATATATTTTTAAATACAGCAAGTAATAAAATGTGGAGTAAATTCCCAAGAATATCATTTTGGGGCAAGTACAATGGAATGTTTAATGGAATATATTCCCAGGTCTGTTGTTTTTATTCTTTTTTTCCTCCTGCTTTAATCTTCTTGCCCAGCCAGTGGTTGATGTTATGGGAGCTGTGAGGAAGGGGGTTCATCCATAGACACTTCCAATATTGTAGGAATGAAAGAAGGGGTATGAGGTGCTTATAGCCTGCTGGTTCATCTCATCTCCACTGGTGTAGTTGCCAGCATCCAGCTGTGGGAAAGAATTCAGAGCCACTGACCACAGAACACAAAGAAAAATATAAGACAAATTGGGGAGAAAAAAAAAGGCAAAGAAGACTCCTTCTCAAATTAATTTTCTCCAAATGTATTTCCTTCTCGTTTAACATGGTTGAGAAATGTCCCCACAGACTTCATCAGAAAATCAACCCCTCTGTTTTAACTTCTAAATGGATTTCTAAGCTGCTAACCCTGATATGCAAAACTGCATGAGAAATTCAAATTGTCTTCAAGGCAGTTGCAGAATCACAGAACCACAGAATTCCAGCATGGTGGGGGACATCTGGAGATCATCTAATTCAAAGCCCCTGCTAAAGCAGGATCGCTCACAACAGGGGGCACAGGATCACAATGTCTAAGTGGATTTGGAATCTCTCCAGAGAAGAAGACTCCATGACTTCTCTGGATAGCCTGTTCCAGTGGTCCAGCATCCTCATATCAAAGCATTTTTTGATCCAGTTTTTGCTCCAGAACTTCCTGGGTTCCACTTTGTGTCTGTTGTCCCTTGTCCTGTCTCTAGGCACCACTGGAAAGGGTCTATCCCCATCCACTTGCAACCCACAGGTCCTTTAGCTCTTTCTGAATATTAAGAAGATCCCCTCTCAGCCTTTTCTTTTCCAGGCTAAACAGCCCCAGGTCTCTCAGCCTTTCCTTCTCACAGAGATGCTCCAGTACCCTCAGCATCCTCATAGCTCCTATTTGACTCTCTCCAGTAGTTCCCTGTCTCTCTTGAATTGGAGAAGCCCAGAGCTGGATCAAGTGTTCCGATGTGATGTGCATTTGAGATGTTCATAGCCACTGCTACAGGGAGAAGAGAACAGCTGTGGCCAGTGTTGTTCATTTCCAGACTTTTTCATTTTTTCCAGTTTGAGTCAGGTATGTTGCCCTGAAGCTCTTTCTTTATAAACCTTTCTGTAGCTGGGATTCACTAGGGATAAAACATCCAAATTTAGGATCATGCCCTTCATTGAACAGCTTCATACTTAAAGAGGAATATTTTCCCTTGCTGAAAATTAAATTTTGCCCCTTTGCAACGCAATCAAGCCCCAGTAGCACAGCATCCTCCTATACTTATTGATTAAGTGGTTTCATACTGCTGGTTTCCAGATAACTATTTGTAAGTCATTCCATCATTAAAACCTCTCTGCTCCATGGTACCTCTGAAATGATGCTCCCGAACTACTCTCACTTCCTGCTGCCTGTTAGGACTACCCCTTCTGGAAGTAGGAATCTATATTCCATGGGATTCCAGTAGTGTAAACATATACTTACTACTCCCAAGAGACATATTAAGGGGGGTGGGGGGGGAGGAAATTAAAAAATCCCAGATTCTGACATTAGCATTCTCATATTTTATTTCTGCCTGTGCTTTCCAGAATGTTAATTTTCACTTGTTTGGAAGTTTTAGCAGTTGGAACTCAGAGAAACCTCTTACTTTTGTTTTGAAGTGTCAATCAAATACCGTTGTAACAATTGCTCTGTTAATCAACTTTGATTATCTTTGCTTGCATATATATTAAAAAATCATAATAGTTAGTGAATACCACTGAGGAGAATATTTTTCAGAACTCAGATTGACTTGCCAATTAATATAGATCAGTACTAGGAAGAGATGTTCAAACTGCAACTATTTGGCACTAATGGTTGGCATTTGCCTTGGAAAAGCAGGAAGTCTTTGAAGTCCTGAGAACAACTTCCAGTACAGTTTCCTGGATTTACCTACAAAGCATTAATTTTGGTGGATTTTACCTGCATATGTATATTCATATCACATATTTTCCATAGGCTGGAACACTGCCCTCCTGGAGAAGGAAACCTCAAAATCTATAACTAGATGCCTCCCCTTGCTCTCATCCTGTCACTTGTTACTTGGGAGAGGAAACCAACCCCCAACTTGCTACAACCTCTTTTGAGGGAGTTGTAGAGAGCAAGAAGCTCTCCCCTCAGCCTTCCTTTCTCCATGCTAAACAACCCCAGTTTCCTCAGCCGCTCCTCACAAGACTTGTGCTCTATACCCTTCACCAGTTTCTTTGTCCTTCTCTGAACACACTTCAGCACCTTAATGTCCTTCTTGGAGTGAAGGGCCCAAAACTGAATCCACTCTTCAAGGTATGGCCTCACCAGTGCTGAGTACAAGGGGACAATCGTTGCCCTGGTCTTGCTGGCCACATTATACCTGATCCAGGACAGGACAATAGTGGCCTTTTTGGCCAACTAGGCACTCACTGGCTCATGTTCAGTCGGCTGTCAACCAGCACACCCAAGTCCTTTTCCACTGGGAGTGTTTCCAGCTACTCTGCCCCAAGTTTGGAATGTTCAAAGAATTGTTGTGACCCAAGTGCAAAACCCAGCACTTGCTTTTTTGAACCTCATCTCATCAGCCTTGACTCATCTATGTAGCTTGTTGAGATGCCTTGCAGAGCCTTCCTACCCTTCAGCCGATTAACACTTCTACCCAAAAAGTCTTTTTCTCCATGCAGCACAGCAATATGCAAAGGCTGCAATGCCTTTGAATACATTTTCCTCTTAGGACTGCAGACTATTTTGGCCTCCCCACCATGTTTTTCTGCTTGTGAGCAGAAAGTCCTGAGGTTCTGCTCCCTTTCTGCCTTCCCCAGCTATATGCCTACAGATACCAAAGTAAGTCAACAAATCATCATTCAAAGCACAGAGAGGGGAAAAAACTGCAGTCCCTGTGCTGACCTGGCTTGCAGATTAAAGGTAAACTGGTAATGAGAACCTACCAGATGATAATTAATAAGTGGAGTTTTCTATATCTGGTTTACCTGTCATGTAAGAAGACATTTCCCAGGACAGGAAGGTCTGTTCTGCATGAGTTTAAGTGCTGCCCTTTTTAAGACTAATCAGTTCAACTTGATAGAATCTAAAGTTGAGTGGTGCAGATGCTATGGACGGGCTTTCACCTCTTCTTCTCTCCAGGAGCTTTACAGTTATCCTGGGAAAACCCGGCCAGGGTTCTTAACCCCCTGTTAATATCACAGCAAGGAAATAGGCGGAGCTGGAGCATAAAGAACACTGAAAATCTGTGAAAAAAAACAATTGATTTTTAGGTGTTTTGAATGAAAAAATATGAAGAGCTCACATCTTGAAGGAGCAAGGGAAATGAAGGAGGGTGGGGTTTTTCTCTTTGTTTTGCTCTGTTTTGATTTTTTTTAATTGACATTTAAATACGAATAATCTCGGACAGTTCCTTAAGGAAGTAGAGGAAACTCCAGATTAGTGGCTAGACCTCCTTGTCTTGAGCCCACCATGTCTACCAGCAGATCTCCTTGGTGACCATTAGATCAAGATGATCTAATTTGAATGTGTCCAGAGAAGGGCAACGAGGCTGGTGAGTGGCCTTGAGCACAAGCCCTATGAGCAGAGGCTGAGGGAGCTGGGGTTGTTTAGCCTGGAGAAGAGGAGGCTCAGGGGAGACCTTGTTGCTGTCTACAACTACCTGAAGGGAGGTTGTAGCCAGGAGGGGTTTGTCTCTTCTCCCAGGCAATCAGCACAAGATCTAGAGGACAGTCTCAAGCTGAGCCAGGGGAAGTTTAGGCTTGAGGTGAGGAGAAAGTTCTTCACAGGGAGAGTTGTTAGCCATTGGAATGTGCTGCCCAGGGAGGTGGTGGAGTCACCATCCCTGGAGGTGTTCAAAAGGGGACTGGATGTGGCACTTGGTGCCACAGTTTAGTAGTCATGAGGTCTTGGGTAACATGTTGGACTTGATGATCTTTGAGGTTTTTTCCAACCTTACTGATTCTATGATTCTGTGATGATTCTAAGATATTCAATGACTTCTCCAGCCATTCTCCTGTGGGAAAACTGACAGGGCAATAGCAGTGCTAACATGATACATAAAATAAATGCACATACAAATAAATAAGTAGGCAAAGAACAGGCAATTTATGCAGATTTAGAGACATTGTAAGGATTGATCATGTGCCTGAAAAAAGGAGGCCAAAAGATAGCTGAAAATATCATCAGGTTTATTGGATTTTACAACCACATTGACTAGAAGTTTAACTATGATGTACATTAAAAAAAATAAATAAATCCTAACCCTGACCATGCCTCCCCTCCCCCCAAAAAATAGGAAAAGAATAAAACAAACACAGAAAAACAAACAAACCCAACAACAACAAAACCCAAAACAAACAAAAACCCAACAAAAAAGGACAAATGCACCCTTCTCAAAGACAAGACACAACTCAGAGGATGTTCCTCATTGCTCTCTACACTTCCTGAGGTGAGCTGGGGGTTGTTCTATTCTCTTTAGTACCAGGTGATAGAACTAGAGGAAATGGTCTGAAATTGTGCCAGGGAACATTTAGGTTGGATATGAGTAAAAATTTCTTGCCCGAAAGAGTGATCAGGCATTGGAATAGAGAGCCAGGAAACTGCAGAAGAGAGCTCAGCAGCGACTACAAAGATGTTGAGGGGACTGGAGCATCTCTATGAAGAGGAAAGGCTGAGAGGGCTGGGGCTGTTTAGCTTGGAGAACAGACTAACAGGGGACAAGGGGCAATGGGCACAAACTGTAACCAAAGAAGTTCCACCAAAACAGAGGGAAGAACTTTGTTCCCTTGAGGGTGACAGAGCACTGGCCCCACCTGCCCAGTAAGGTTGTGGAATCTCCTCTGGAGGGATTCCAAACCTTCCTGAACACTGTGGTCAATGCCTCATGCAACTGGCCTTGAACACTTCCAGGGAGGGGACATTCACAACCTTCCTGCGCAACCTGTTCCAGCATCTCACCACCCATGTCAACTTCTCATGGCTTCGTTCCACAGTAGGTTACATTGTTGTATGACATGTTTTCCACGTATCTGAAAAAAGTCAGGTTCTCTCCTTACAGCACATTTTGTTTAGACTGGACTCATTCTCCAAATGCATGATAAAATGAGAACATAATTCACATATTAGGATTTCAAAACCTGTACAGCTGCAGAATGAGTAAACAGTGGGGTGAGTAATCATTGCTAATCTGCACTGTAGAGAGAGAGGGGGGAAAAAAAAAGAGCACATGATTTTGTAGTGTGCCAAGTTAAAAATTATGTTTGTACTTCTTAGAACATCTCAAGTTATTTTATTTCATTTTTTAATAGTGTTTTAGAGGTGGCAGAGAAAAATCTCTTTCTGAACTAATCACAAATAGATTAATATCCTTTTTCTCATCCAAATTTGTTTGGGGGGAAGTTGAAATTGTAGCAGAGCCCTATTGATTGCATTAGTTGAATTAAGTTTTCGAAATCCTCCAGCTGTTTGCTGTCAGAATTTAAACCTACTGTCTATTTTCAGCTGTGCACTTCATACACATTTCACCTGGTGACTCAATAACATTTTAATATAAAAGTACATGATCATGGAACATATGTTCAGTTTTCAGCCCAGGCTTAATAGCAGCAGAAGGGGTAACAATTAACAGTTCTGTTTTTTCTGGGTATTCAGGGTCCAAGTTGAAAGTTTTTCCTGGGCTGCTTCCAAAAAATCTTTGTTCCTAGTGCCATGACCTTTGAGGAGTTTGGAATCAATGAGCCACGTTGCCTTCCATAAGGGTGTCAAGTGCAGAATAAAAAACTGCATCACATCATTTTTCACTGTGGCCAGATGAGGTCTGAGTGAAGGAACAAGGAACAGGAAAGCAAGAACATCTGAAAAATTGGCTCTGCAAGCTGGAATGTGATTCTGCAATAGGGGCAACTCTCTTTTTTTCTTCTCCTTCTCTCTCTCTCTCTCCCCCCCCACCCCACCCCCTTTTTTTACTGTCTTTTAAACCCCCTCTTCTTTCTGTCTTTTTTTTTCCTGTCTCTCTTTTCTCTTTTATTCTCTTTTCCTTTTTCTGTCTTTTTTATTCTTTACTCTCACCCTTTTCTCTCTCTTTTTCTCTTCTTTCTCTCCTTTTTCTCTGATTTTCTTTCTCCTTCTTTTATTATTTTCTACCATTTTCTTTATTTTTAATTTTCTTTCATCTCCTTTTTTCTTTTTTTCTTTCTCTATTTTGTCTGCTATTTTCTCTCTCTCCTTTTCCTTCTTTGTCTCTTTTCCCTCTCTTCATTTTCGCCTTCTTTTTATCTTTCTATTTTTTACTTTTTTTCCATCCTCATTTTACTTCTTTTTAAAATTTATTTTTCTTTTTGTCTTCTTTTTCTCTCTTTTTATTTCTATTTTTCTCCTTTTTTCCCCCCCCATCACTTCTTTTTTTTACTTTTTCTTTTTTTCCCCAGAGTAGGCAGGTTGCAGACAGATCTCGGTCTCAGCCTCCCACCCCCTGGGCCCCTGTGTCAAAGAACAGTGATAGAGCACCGTTCATTTATGCAACATCTGTAACGCATAGAGCAACGCATTAATAGCTCAATATGCCAATCTGCCACTGTGCATTTTGACCTAGCAAGGACCAGAAGCATGGAAGGTCTGTAAGGCAGATGTGGGAATGGCAGCAGCAGTGGAAATTAAAGGCAGACACGAAGAGTTTTGCACAGCATTGCAGAGTAGTAGCTCTTCTGGAAGAGGCTAATGCTTCCAGCTCAGTTAGGAGGTTAATAGAGCTAATCTTCTGTATCACTATTATTTATAACATGTTGTTGGACTTAATGTTTATGAAGCTCAAGCTGTATAGTGCACATCCAATTATGTTTTCTTACAGCCATGGAGGGTTTTATGAAAAGGAATATTGAGTGAATGCTTTATTGCTGAAAAAAATATTGTATTGGTTAGAAAGGGGAGTTAATCCGAGAGGAAGCAAAAAAACAGTAACAAAGGCTACAGCAAATACAAGATGCTTGAAATTCATTGCATGACATTCTCACCCTAATTATTAGCCCACACTGGGAATAAAAACAGCACCCTCATCTTCCAGTTATTATTTTTTTCCTTTCCTCATTTTTATTGCACATTTACATAGACTTGTATGCCTTGTACTTCTTCCAGGCAGGCTTATAATGTTTCTTTTAACCCTTTTCTTCTCTTGACACAGTTGTGCAGGAAGCCTTATTTGCACTCGCAGAGGCAACGGAAAGGAGGTGACAACAATGCAGGTGGCTGGGATGGAGGTAGCCAAGTCTCAATGAGTGCAGAGATTGGTGCACTTTGAAGCAGAACCTAGAGGTTCATGCAAAACAGGTGGAGCCAGAGCACAAGGAATACTGAGAATCTGTGCTCTGTTTAAGGGTTTTTGAATGAAAGCAAAACCAGAGCAAGCTACATCTTACAGGAACAATTGGATTGAAGAAGTTTAAGTTTTTTACATGGCTTATGTCAGCAATGTCAGTTTCTTAAGGAACTGGGAAAACTCTGGATTAGAGAGTAGACCTCCTTGTCTTGAGCTCATAAGTATATCTTCTCAGTGCCCAACAGATCAAGATAATCAAGGACTTCTCCATCCACTCTTCTATATGGGGAAACTGACAGAGCACCAGCAGTGCTAAGATATGATAGATAAATAAATAAATATAGCTAGATAAAGGAGAACAGGGAATTTATGAGATTTAGAGACAGTGTAGAGATTTATTATGTGCCTAAAACAAAACCCCAAGGGCAGCTGAAAATATCAACAGGTTTATTTGGCTTTACAACCATGTTGGCTATAACCTTAACTCTGATATTGCTAAAAAATTATTCCTACCCCTGATCATGAGCAAAACAAAACCAAAGCATGAAGGAAAATGTACCCCTTCTCAAGGACAAAAAGCATCTCAGAGTATATCGTGTTCTGTAGAGTTGGTTTTATTCAGATGGTTGTCCAGCCTCGGCCCATTGAAGTCCCTGGGTCTGGAAAGCTGAAATGGAAAAATCTTTGAAGACTGACTTTTATTTTTATGGTAAGTTTTCCATTTTTTCCTGATTCTAATTGAGATGGAAATATTGCAAGAGCAAATCTTTCTCATGGTATGGAGGACCAGCCCCACACCTGGCAGCAGAAATGTCCAGTGGATGGTTGAGTAAGGGGGAAAAAAAAAATTCATTTAATTTAAAACTACCTTGGATCTCATGAAAGACCATTGTTTTTACAGTTAGGAAGTGCAGAAAGAATGAAGTGAGGGTTTTGTGGTTTGTGCTTTATGCTTAATATAAGAAGAGTTAAAGAAAGTCTGACTGAAGGGGAAAAAAAAAAGAGAGGGAAGGAAGGAAGATTAGTCAGTTAATAAAGGAGATTTATGTTAGTGACGGTAGGTAGGCAAATTGCACTGCTAAATGGGGTATGGACTTCTTTTATGTGGACAAGAGAATTTATCAATTTTATATAACTGAAACTACACCATCACTGTGTCCTCAGAGCCTTGGCTGGAGGAGACACCCATCTCAAATCTCAAAGCACCAGTCCTTCCTGGCAGTCCCTAGGGCCAAAATTTGTGCAGCCTTCTGCATATTTTTCCAACAAACCTTTTTGCTGTGCAAGGGGGATTAATGGATGGTGGCTTATGCTGCAGTTTTGGTCAAGGCTTGGGATTTTACTTGAATCTCTGTCACAAGTCAAAGGTGCTGTGGAAGTTACACAGCATACAGGTTGCTGTGGTAGTTCCACTTCTTCAAAGAATGCCTTAGGAGGACTTTGAAGGCTGAGTAAGGCCAGCTAATATAGGTACTCAGAAGGCTGAGATTTTGGTCGACAATGGAAGTAGTCTTTTTCTGCTGCTGGTGTGAAATAGACTGAATGAAAAGATTCAACTCTGTGAAGCATCCCTGGAAATGTTCAAGTCCATGTTGGACAGGGCTTTGAACAAGCTGGTCAAGTTGAAGCCCCATGGCAGAGGGAATGGAATCAGATGATCTTGTACCCAAAGAGGCCTACAAGAAAGTTTGGGAGATACTATTTACAAAGGCATGTAGCAACGGAACAAGTGTCAAGGGTTTTAATCTGGAGCAGGGTAGATTTAGATTAGACATTAGTAAGATGTTCTTTGCTATGAAGGTAGTGGAACCTTGGAACAGGTTGACCAGGGAGGTGATGGAGGCCATGGAGACATTCAAGGTCAGACTTGATTGGGCTCTGAACAACCTAGTATAGTTGGGGATGTCCCTGCTGTCTAGAAGGGGTGTTGGATTAGATGAACTTCAAAGATCTCTTCCAAGCAAGTGCATTATATGATTCTATGATCTTTAAGGTCCCTTCCAACCCACACAATTTTGTGATGACCTGTGTCCAGTTGGCTTGTTTTGGGTTAGAAGAGACCATAAAGATAACCTAATTACAACCTCCCTGCCATGGGCAGGGACACCATGAATGACCATTTCTTTCAAGCCTGCTGGAAGGAATCTGTGTAGCCTGTGGGATATCCTTGGAAGCATTCATGATTTGAACTTGTGTTATATATGTTCCTGGTTATATATGAGTTTCTAAAAACACATGGGCTGTTCTGAAACTCTGTACACCCTTATTAAATTCAGTGTTTCCATCAAGAATTTAGCTCCTTGTGTTACAGATGATGAGACCTGATGAACTGCTATGAATGTGCTATCTGCCTGAAGTTGAGAGAACTCCTACTGCAGAGTAGAACTTGCCAGAGCATGCTCAATCTAGGACAAGAGAAAATTTTTCCTCCACCAATCACATCACTGTAGCTTCATATTTCTCTAATACTTAACACAGGTGTAGCTACAGGATCAGGGTCTCAAACAAGAACCAGAGTAGAACAAAATATGGTTATTCCTCTATGGACAGAAATAAATAATACTTTGTGGCTGGTATTTCATTTATCATTTATGTACTTGAATCAATACTCACCTAAATCCTATACATATGTCCTTAAATGCTTGCAGGAATCTCAGATTTCTCCTCTTCAATTACAGATACCATGCACAGCCTGCTTTCTATTAAAAAAAATACACCAAAAAAGAAAAAATCTACATTCTTTCTCAATCCCTTGGCCATTTGGTGCTTCAGAAAATCATTAAAGAAGTGTGCCTTGCGAAGCTGAAAGTATCTACCCCTCAAAAACATGCCCTCTTTTCCAGTCTCTTCTAAGGAAGTCACCTAGGCAAATACAATGGCAAGAGTAGAGAGTGGCCAAGGGTTCAGCACAGGCTGTCTGCAAAGGTTGGGCCAGAGGAACCAGCAAGAGGAATGATGAGGATCTGAGATGGCCAGAGGCCAATATTTTCATGTTGAATCCTGCAAACATAGAGAGTCATAGAATGGTTTAGGTTGAAAGGGACCTTTAAAGGTCATCTAGTCCAAACCCTCTGCAGTGAGCAAGAATATACTCAACTAGATCAAATTGTTCAGAGCCCTGTACAACCTGAACTTGAAGTCAGAAGGTGGCTAAGGACCATCAGCAGCAACTCTGAATATCTTATGCTTCATTTTGAGAGAAAATTCAATGTCTGTTCTTCAGATAAAGGTAGAACTAGGGTTTAAAAGGGTGGGAAGTTGGCTAACTTGGTTTGTGCCTGGACTTTGAGACGTTTGGTTGAACCTATTGATAGGCATCATAGAATCACAGAATCATAGAACTGTCAAGATTGGAAGAGGCATTTGAGATGAAGTTCAACTGCTCACCTAGATCTTCCAATTCAACAAATACTGCTAAGCTGCTACTACCACCACACCATGTCCCTAAGCACCATGTCCACATGTATTTTAAATATCTCCAGGGATGATGGAGGAATTTAAAAGCCCCTTCTTTACCCTTGCAATGAAAATTCTGGGTAAAGTCTGGAACAGCAACAAAAAAGCTAAATTTAATAAGTTATCTTCTTGGACCTGAAGTTGCATGAGAACCAGATGAAATTGAGTCATTATTTGTGGGAGATAAGACTTGATTTGTCCTGGATTGAGTCTAATATTAAAGCTGGGATTATGCTTTGAGGGGAAAAAAAAAAAGTGAGGCAGAGCTCATATTATTAGTGTATATGCCTGTAATAGAAAGCTGAGTTTAAAACTGGCATCAGAATGAGTTTGACAAGTATTTAATTTGGTGATAATTATGGAAGAGCTGAAGGAAAGGATCAGAAAAAGAGACTGGGGGAAATAAAAAGGCTTGGAGATGTATTTCTATTGTTATAGACACAGAAGCTGAGATTGAAAAGGAAACAATACTGCTTGGATCATCTGATTTGAGAGAGTTTGGGTCCATTGATAAGAACAAATTACTCTTGACAAAATAAAAATTAAAGATCCAGTTGTATCTCCACGTATTCTCGGGCACTGGAAGATAAACTGGATGTTCTGCTGAGAAGATTGGACTAGGATTAGCTTTAAACTGCTTGTTTAGCTTTAAACTGCTTGTTTACAAATGTATTTGAATCTATTTAGAGTGAGATTCGAACTATTTGAAGTTGACTTCTATTACTCCCTGCCGCTGACATCATGAAGAATAATGAGACCTTCTCAGGAGAATTCAAACTGTACACTGATTTTGAACCACCTCCTTTTTGGAGTGTTCTAACACTGTAGGGAAATGTTGTGCTTTAAGATGATCCAAAGATTGAATATTTAGTCTAACCTAACAGAGTAACATTTAACAGGAGGAAAAAAACTGAGTCTATCACAAAAGATAGGGCACTTTGGGACGTGGTTTAATGGCCATGATTGTATTGGGTTGATGGTTGGACTGGATGATATTAAAGGTATTTTCCAACTTAAGTTATGCTATGAATATGTGATTGTATGAAAAATAAAATGCATTAAAATAAAAAAGGATAATTCCAAAGCCTCAGTTCCGTGCTGTTTCCTAGCACTACATGTGGGCAGAAGACTGGACTAAAGGTACCAGTTCTTCAGTCTGAGAAATGAACCTCTCTGGTTTCTGGAACAAGTTTCCTCTCGTCCGTGACTGAGCACAACATGTAGCACACTATTTTTAATTCTGCCTCCTCCTAAATCAGACTTTTTTGCCAATTTTGGTCCTTTTGCAGTTCCTCTATGTGGACCCTCTTTGTCTGAAGATCAGCAAAACAAAAGAGGCTTCAGAATGATTTTTCTCTTTGTCGGTAGATCCATCACATTCCAGACACTGCTCAACCTCATGTCGGCCAGGCCATGGAGAACACTATCCATTAGTGATCAGCAATGCCCATTACATTGGCTGTGAGGCAATATGATCTTCTATTCAGTGCTTCCAAGGGCAGAGTAAAGCACTCAGGGGTTCCAGAATGAAACAATGAATCTAAGTTGGTAAATGCCAAGCTTTAAGCTATGAGATGCATGGGCCAGTTTGGAAAATCAATGTCAACTGGAGATCCTGCTCACAAAGTAAATGAGTTCTCTTCAAATCTACTAGAAAAAGTTTGTGAAATGCAATTATATGAATATTGCTAACCAAAAGCATTCAAATTTACTGAAGTTTGAGGAATTTTCCATCTACTTTATGTCAGGAAATGATGAAAGAACATGAGTATGTAACACAGGACCACGCCTGACATCCCACTACAGAAGCTCATAGCCTGTGCCAAACATATTATTAAACATATGAAATCTTTACAGAAGATTATCTTGATTTTCACCAGTTTTAATAAGAATTCTAAACTTGACTGTGAAATATTTCCATTTCCTCCTCTCCATAGCATTGGCTGGCTTGTGGCAAATGTATTTCAATGAGGTAGCAGATTTCTCCGGCCAGCATCCATCTTCACATCCCCAGTCTCTCACTGCTCACAGGCATGGGTTGGAAGTTAGCAGGCAGTGTTTGGGCAGGACCTCAGGGGAGCAGAGTCCATCCATCCTAGCCTCTCACCGCATTCCTCCACCTTACCGGAGGTGACCAAGCAGGGGCTCCAAGTTGGGGTTACGCTGGGCCACTCTCCTGCTGCAAACAGGAACTTCCAGCAATGCTAAACAAATCAGGCTGCCAAAGAAGATTTTTTTTCTTTTCTTTCTTTTTTTTTTTTTTTTTTGTTCCTAACTTTCCCATAAAAAGATTCAGGTAAATGTAGCATGACGAGCCAATTTAAGCCAATTTCAAAGTTATTTGAGTAATTGGTTATTAAGATAACACTCTCAAATTTCAATTCAGCAATTATCCTCTTAAAGATACAGAATGTAAGTATGGGGGGGGAAGGCATATGCATTAAAGCTACAGAGACCCTTAGAATATAAAATGTGTAGGCACTTGGAAATAAATAAAGAAAACCCAAACACATTGTTTCTAATCACATTGAACTGGGACTTATCTCCTAACACGTGCATGCCTTGTATTTGAAAGCAAGTTCTTCCAAATTTTTGGAAATGGAGTTGACTATTATTAGTGCTCATAAAGATTAAGAGACTAAGTGAAGACCCTCCTTTTAATATATGTAAGCTCCTTACCCATAACTTAAGAACCACAAGGGGACAGAACATTGTCTTCCCACAAGGCTGCACTGCAGACTGATGCGGAGTGTGATGATGGAAATAATGGCTTTGGCAGAAGTACTTGGTTTGAAGCCAATTTCTCCATCCTAATGAATGGTGGAATTACCACAGAAAAGCTTTACAGTTAAAAAAGAAAAAAAAAAAAAAAGAAAAAAAAAAAAAAGAAAAAAAAAAAAAAAAGAAAAAAAAAAAAGACAGGGAGAAGGAAAAAATATGCAGCTTATTCCCAGTTAATCAACCCCATAGGATGGATGGCCATGACCAATTCCTATTCCCAGATACTACTGGTTAATCACCACGCACGTAGTTAAAAGGACTTGTGTTAGCTACTTGGCTGCTGAAAGCAATAGTGTAGAAGCTGCAAATGTTCACCAGAAGATTAAGGTTATGCAAATGCTGGAAAGTTTCCTATGCTAGCAGAGTTGCCTTTCAAGAAGGTAAAGTGGGTTTTTACTCTCAGAATGGCACTAGATGTGGTTTAGGGAAATGTTGTTTACAGCAGGGTGCCAGCTCCAGATTCTGATCGTTTTATGATGTCCTCAGCTACTGCTCAAGGCACATATACACACAGAATTACAGACTCATAGGGTGGTGGGGGTTGGAAGAGACCTCTGGGGATCACGTAGTGCAAGCTTGCCCAGAATCACAATGTCCAGGCATGTTTGAAATCTCTCCAAAGAAGGAGACTTCACAACCTGCCTGGGCATCCTGCTCCACAGCTTCAGACTCTCGCAATAAAGGAGCTTCTCCTCATCTTCAGATGAAACCTCCTGGGTTCCTATTTGTACCTGTTGTCCCTTGTCCTGTCACTGGGCACCACTGACAAGAGTCTGGCCCTGCCCTCTTGCCCCCTAGCCTTTAGCTGTTGCTGGGCATTGATCAGATTCTCTCTCAGGATGCTCTTCTGCAGGCCAAACAGCCACAAGCCTCTCAGCCTTTTCTCCTCACAGAGATACTCCAGGCCCCTCAGCACTGCATTTTCTCCAGTAGTTCCCTGTCTCTCTTGACCTAGGGAGCCCAGAACTGGACACAACTCTCCCGATGGGACGACACTTGGGTAGAGGTCCTGTTCTGTTGTAAGCATGGCTATGTCACTTTGTGTCTATTTACCACAGGAAGCAACAATGCAAAACCAGGATTTGGACTTTTGATACCTCTTTATTTGAGGCTCAAATGACAGGAGATTATCAGAGAAAAAGGGAAGAAAGCAAATCCTGTGGGAGAAAGGGTTGGGATTTTATTTGGTCTCTCATAATGGCTAGGAGGAGCAGGGAAGGGATCGTGCCCTTGTAATCATCACTGGTGAAGTCGCAGCATGAATATTGGGTTCAGCTTTTAAACCCTTTCTGCAAGAAGGACACTGACATGCTGGAGTGTATCCAGAGAAGAGCGATAAAACTGGTGAATGGTCTGGAGAACAAGTCTGAAAGAACTGAGGCTATTTAGTCTGGAGAAGAGGAGGCTGAGGGGAAACCTCATTGCCCCATGAAAGGAGGTTGCAGTAACATGGGTGTTGGTCTCTTTTCTCTAGTATCATCTGGTCATCTAGTAGAATAAGAGGAAAAGGCCTAAAGTTGTGCCAGGGGAATTTTAGGTTGGATATGAGGAACGATTTCTTTCCTGCAAGAGTGTTCAGGCATTGGAACAGGCTGCCCAAGGAGGCAGTGGAGTCACTATCGCTGGAGGTGTTCTAGAAATGTGTGGACATGGCACCCTGGGATATGATTTAATGGCTATTGGGGTGCTGGGTTAACAGTTGGACTCAATGATCTTAAGGTCTTTTCCAACTCAAACAACTCCATGATTCTATAATTTTGCATGGACCAACAAGATGCAAAGAGCCAAACTGGAAAGGACAGGAAAGAATATGAAGCTGGGTCTCATTTACTCCTGATGAAACTTACTGCATTTCCACTGGCAATTTCTGTGCAGCTGAGCCAAGCCTCTGCAGCTGAGAATCTGGCCCTTTTGTGTTCAGATCAGTTATAATAATTAAAGATATATTAAAACAGCAGAGATTGCAGTGTAATCAGGACTGGGAAAAATCCTTCAGAGTTATTTTAGCTTCAGTCTTTACGTTTGGGTTTGCAATCTTTTTAAATTTCTTTTTTTGTGGCCAAGATTGTTTAAATAATATCTCTCTAGGGAGCAAAGTAAAAATATAGATTCTAATTTGAATATAGATAAACACTGGATTATATATCACAAAATATGCTGGTGTAGCACATGCAGTACACGCCACATGTTCACACTGCGTATGACGTAAACCCAGTGCTGAGCCAACTCACTTTTTGTCACCCTAATATATTTTTCTACCTCCAAATGTTAATATTTTGATATCCATCTATCTATATATATGTGCTGCTACAATAGCATAGTCTCAGGTTTTACAGTTTTGCTGCATTTTTCTGGCTCAGGTTCCAATGGAAGGAAAAAGCCAAATGGAACAGGTTGGAAAACAAGATCATAAGGTTTCACTCAAGTTGCTTAAATTATTATGTAGGAGGTATATTATCAACCTTTAAAAACAAAAAAAACACCTTTGCAGTCTCCATGGAAACATTTTTACATTGACATCAAAAACATAAATGGGGGAAAAAAAAATTATGTAAAGAAATTAATCTGGTCTCCTGTTCATAAATTAGAGGCTACCTTTACTGTGTGGTGCCCTCCCTCTGCTATGCAAATGTAACTGCTGGATGGTGATTCATTAGCTAAGCATATTACTGGGTAGTAAGTTGAAGTATTCAAGAAGCTTAATCCTAAAATAGCACTTTCTGTCTCTATAATGCTGCTTTCTACCTGGTTTTAAACCAGGACAGCACATCAGTGCTTTTGAACGCAGGTTAAATGTGCACTAAATGAAACAACACTGGGAAGCACCAACTCATCAAAATCAACGCTCACATGGATGTGCCCTCCCAGTTTTCTTTCCTGTTTTATTTATTTTTTTACTTAAAAGAAGAGATTCTCATCCTGACTGTACTGAATTTTCCAGGAGTTTGCAATCTTTCCAACAGAAGAAAATCCTGTGGTAACCTCTGCCTCACATGCTGGAGATGGAGGAAGCTAAGGAAAGGGTGAGGGATCTCCCAGCACATAATTTGAGATAAGAATCAGTCTCTCTTGATTTGAATTCCAGAGCTCTCAGCTGTGGTCTGCTGACATCTCGTCAGCATCCCTGACATTTCCCAGCCGTGTCCCGTTTATATCATTCTCAGCTCCGGAGGCCAGACGACAAGATGCAAAGACATGTGAATTCTGATTATAAAGAAAAAGAAAGAAGTTGATGGTGTTAAAAGAGGAGGGCAATAAAAAGAGCACAGAGATTGTTTTCCAAGATGCATGAACACTTTCTCAGTCTAAACACAGCACTAAATGTGCTTTTATTTACAGATAATTCTCTGGCATGGCTCTCTCCTGCTCTCATCTCTCAATTCCCTCTTTAATCAATGCAGGATTGTGCCAGCAGTTTACAGGAGGGTTCTTTACATGAGTATACATGAAGTAGCTTTTAGAGGAGTCTGAAGAAATAGAAGTGACAGTATTTGCTAAAAGAGAAAAATAAATATATAAATGAAAGCAGTTCCAAGTGCAAACCTCATCAATATTACCTAGTGATGTATTTGTCTGACTCATATATAATCATAACACGGGGTTGGAGATCATCAAGTCCAAACCTCCTGCCAAAGCAGGATCACCTAGATCAGGTCACACAGGAATGCATGCTGAGGGATCTTGAAAGTCTCTAGAGAAGACTCCATAACCTGCCTAGGCCACCTGTTCCAGTGTTATGGTACCCTTACACCAAAGAAGTTTTTCCTCATGTTGAGGTGAAACTTCCTGTGTTCTAGTTTGTGTCTAAAAAAACATTAAATCACAGAATCACAGAATTATTGAGGCTGGAAGAGACCTCTGAGATCATCAAATCCAGCCTCTGACCTAACACCGCCACATTGACTGAAGCATGTCACTAAATGCCATATCCAACCTTCCCTTAAATACCTTTAGGGACAGCTACTCCACCACCTGCCTGGGCAGTCCATCCCAGTGCCAAATCAGCCTTTCTGAGGAAGTGCTTCCTAACATCCAACCTAAACCTCCCCTGGTGCAGCTTCAGGCCGTGCCCTTTTGTCATGTCACAAGTTGCCTGGGCAAAGAGCCTGAGTCCCACCTGACTACAACTTCACTTCAGGTAGTTGTAGATCGCAATAAAGTCCCCCCAAGTCTCCTCTTCTCCAGGCTACACAACCCCAGCTCCCTCAGCCTCTCCCCATTCAACTTTCCCTCCAGTCCCTTCACCAGTCTCGTCGCTCTTCTCTGGACCCACTCCAGTACCTCAATATCTTTCTTGAAGTGAATGGTCCAGAACTGCACACAATGCTTGAGGTGAGACCCCAAGTCTCCTCTACAGGGGCAGAATTACATCCCTAGTCCTGCTAGCCACACTATTCCTGATACAGACCAGGAGGCCATTGGCCTTCTGTGCCACCTGGGCACACTGCTGGCTCCTGTTCATCTGGTTGTCAATCAGCACTCCCAGGTCCCTCTCTGCCATATATATTTAGATGTAAAAGTATTAAAATTGTGCTTATATGCACAGAGAGAGAGAGAGATAGCAGCACAAATGCCCTTCCCAGTGTGTCACAGGGTTAACCTAACACTGTCTTCAGCCAACATAGAGCAGAACTTGAGAGCTAAGTTAAAATCTCTCAGGTGAAATTAAGAACAAGTTTTTAAAGCTATCTTTGTAGATATTTTTGGTTAGAGAGATGCTACTGTGTGTCTGGAAAAGGCATGGGCACAAGCTGACTCTCATGCTTTGGGCTGTAACTCATGAACACCTACTGTTTCCACAGGCTGAAATTACTGACGCTCGTAAGGACATTTTTGCACGTGTAAGTGGAGAGCTCTTTATTCACTCAAAGGACTGAATTATGATATAATGAGACTCCCATCTGGCAAAACACATGGAATTCTAGAAAGTCTAGTTTGAAAGGAAAAGCTCTTTTAATTAGATGCATTTTTCTGTTGCCCACTTATCTAAATTTTACCTTCTTAAGAGTGTGCTGTCTGCTAAATACTACCTAAAATATGGTTGAATGTTTCATCTGGGAAATTACTAAAGATCTGTCTTGCTTTTCCCACTCACAGCGTTTGACAACCTTGTTCCTCTCCCTGCAGAGTTTGATGTCTCAGGTAATGCTGGGCGACCACCCAACGTGGCAAGTCCTGCTGTGCTTTATGGCTATCACGTTTCTCCCAATTACATTTCACCTCTTCTTTTGCTCTTCCATGTCTGGAAGAAAAGCAAAAAATATTCTTCCTGCAAAACTGACCAAGAAGTCAGAGGTCACACCATAGTGGCTAATGATAGAAACACAGAATGGGTAGGAAGGGACATTAAAGGTCATCTAGTTCCAACCCCTCTGTCATAGGCAAGGGCACCTTCCACTAGACCAGGCTGCTCAAGGTCCCATCCAACCTGGCCTTGAACACTTCCAGTCATAGAGTATCCACAATTCCTCTGGGAAACCTGTTCTAGTGTCTTCCCATTCTCACAGTAAATAATTTCTTCCTAATATCTAATGTAAATCTTCTTTGAGTTTAAAATTTTCACCCCTCATCCTGTCACTACGCACTCTAACAAAAAGTCCATCTCCGTCTTTTCTGCAGGTCCCTGTGAAGCAATTGAACACTGCTAATGATAGAGTCATAGAACTGTTGAGGTTGAAGGAGACCTTTGAGTTCATCTCGTGCAACCACTCACCTAGAGCTTGCAATCCCACTACTGCTAAGCCATTAAACCACATCCCTAAGCATCATATCCACTCATCTTTTAAACACCTCCGGGGATGGTGACTCCTCCACCTCCCTGGGCAGACTATTCCAATATGTGAGAACCCTTTCTGTGAAGACATTTTTCCCAATATCCAACCCGAATCTCCTCTGGCACAACTTGAGGCTATTTCACCTCATCCGTTTTCACGTTGTCCTATCACTTGTTGAATGTGAGTAGAGAGCAACACCCCTCTGAGCCCAACCTCTTTTGAGGGATTATAGCGGGCGATGAGTCTCCTCTCATCCTCCTCTTCTGAAGACTAAACCCTAGTTCCCTCAGCCCTTCTTTGTAAGACTTGTGTTCAAGACCCTTCACCAGATTAGTTGCTTTTCTCTGTGCCCACTCCAACATGTCAGTGTCCTTCTTGGAGTGACAGGCCCCAAACTGAAACCACTATTTGAGGCAATCTGTCACTGTGTAGGTAATCTATTTTGTCTTTTCAGCAGGGACAGAGTTGCAGCCTCAGGTCCCTCCCTAGGGAGCCTACAGCGATTTTGTGGCCACGTGAGCCATCAGTTTCCCTAGTAGCTCTTTCATGGGTCACACCTCATCTCCCTTGTTCTTCAGTTCCGTTGTTCCCAACACAGACCGTCGCTTGTATCCACAAACTGGCCCCACGCTATCATCTTAGTATGTGGTTGTGGGGCCAAAAACAACATGCCAACATTTTTGGCAAATCTTTCTGCAGTGTTTGTGCAAATCTCTGCAGGTCATTAACCTGACATTACTGGCCATAAGCGCCTGGGTATTGCAAATGGATTTGCATGGTCTCCAAGGCTCAGCACTTGTCAATCCAAACATCCAGTGCCAGCACAGCAGCAGTTAAATGAAGAATCTTTTTGCCTATCCTCCTGAAAGAAGGCAAATATTGCACTGTGATTGCAAAAATGGGAAAAGGACCATTAAAATGAAAAATAAAGTCATTGTAAAGGAAATTCACAGTGATCTTCCAGCCCCCACAATATGTCAGATGAGAATCCAGCAAGGCTGCAGAGCTTCAGGAGACTCCTCTCCTTCTCACACCCTGCTCCTATTTTCCCCAGAGCTCACCACCTCCTCCTTCCTAGATGTAGAATCGTATCATAAGATCATGGAATTGTTTGGGTTGGATGGGACCTTACAGATCTTCTAGTTCTAACCCCTCTGCCATGGGCAGGAACACCTTCCATTTAACCATGTTGCTCAAGGCCCTGTTCAACCTAGCCTTGAATACTTCCAGGGAGGGGGTATCCACAACCTGTACCTGGGCAACCTGTTTCGGCGTCTCACCACCCTCACATGACACTACTGTCACTCCATATCTGATATCTACTCTGACAGTCTTATCTGGAGATGGCTCCAGAGCTGAGGGTGAGCACCCCAAAGCAGGTAAAACATCCATTTTTTTTCCTGACATGCATCTTTTTTTGCCTTCACATTGTGCCTTCAGACACAAGGGTGCACCTGTTAGGATGTCAGCACTTAAACACCAGTCATCAATTAATTTCTCCCGTAAACTCAACATCCATCTAGCAAAGGTTTATTCTTCTTATTGATATATCTGAGAAAAGTGATATGGCATAGGGGATGAGTTCTTTTTCTATCTATGAAATTGAAATTGATGGAATAATTCTTGAAAAAAACTGTCTGAAATTCATACATGAATGCAGAGAATTACCAAAAACATGTTATTCAAGTAAGTTTATGATGGGACCACAAAGCCAAGAGCCACAGAAACCCATCCAACTGGTCTGAATTGGTAGCAGGATTCCAAAATTGCTCCAAACAGTAGATGCTGGTTATGCTTCTGGAGTTTTACCACATCACCACATCACTCTTTCTTTAGCTGCAAAACTTCAGATGGGAAGACAATTCTGTAGAAAGGCTGGGTGATAGGAATAGCTTTATAAAAGTGGATTCTACTGGGTGCTGTCTGGAACAGCTCTAGATTACAGAAATTAATATTGAGTGGCTTATTCCAAATATCTGACTTTCAGAGATATTCAGTCAGCTGACCAAGAACCATTTACCCAGTGAGGGTAGTGAAGAGCCAGTTCTCATTGGGATATCAGCTGGTGGACATTAGTTGGAGTTTCAGAGAAAAATGAAAAAAGAAAACCCAAAGTCTGAAGACTTTGAGATAGAACTTTTAAATCCTTACATTCTTAAATATCTTGGTATCCCTGACAAGTCAAGGTGAGCCTCTGTGCATTTGAGACAATGGTTATGGTTGTAAAGTCATGCATCTGTGACCATGTGTCTGAACAAAACATTAAACAAGGCGGATGAAGGAAAATAATAATTAATGGCAGCAGTAAAAGTTCACATTCGTGTTCAACAGTTAATCTGATCACCACCAGCATCTCAGCCCTTTTTGATCAGTAATGCAAGAAAGTTTAGTTTGTTATCCTGTTGCGGGAAACTGGTAGGAAATCACAAGTCTGTTAATGTGATCTCAAGCTCTCTTAGCTCTCTGATTCTTATAAGTAATCTCAAAATCTAATTTACGTTTTCTGACCTTGAATCTGATACAGTAGTCTGATGATATAAACCCACCCTGTAGAAATTATGTAATGACAAAAGTTAGTTCTGAAAATATCTGCTATATAAAGTTGCATTTGCCTGTGAATCCCAGAATCTCAGCATGGTGGGATTTGAAAGGGGCCTCTAGAGATCACCCAGTCCAATCTCCCTGCTAAAGCAGGAGCACTCACAGCAGCTCGCCCAGGATCAAAGTGGCCATGTGGGTTTGGAATCTCTCCACAGAAGGAGTCTCCACAAACTCTCTGGGCAGCCTGGGCTCCAGCATCCTCAAGCCAAAGAAATTTTTCCTCCTGTTCTGATGGAACCTCCTGGGTTCCAGTTAGTGTCCGTCATCCCTTGTCCTGTTGCTGGGCACCACTGAAAAGGGTCTGGCCTCATTCTCGTAACCCCTGATCTTTAGATACTGATCAGCATCGAGAAGATCCTCTCTCCAGGCTCAACAGCCCCAGGTCCCTCAGCCTTTCCTCTTCACAGAGATGTTCCAGTCTCCTCAGCACCTTCATTGCCTCCACTGGACTTTCTCCAGTAGTTCCCTGTCTTTCTTGAACCAGGAAGACTAAAACTGAACTCCAGCTGTGGCCTCACTAGGGAAGAGAGGAGGGGGAGGAGAACCTGTGAAGAAACAATATGTTTTTATTCCACCTCACCCCTACTTGGAAGCTGTTCTGATCCTGAGCAAGAAGCTGAATGTTCACCAGCCCTAAAGTCACAGGACTGCATATTTCTCTGTGTGTGTATGTGTTTGGGGCTGAGATTTCCCAATATTCCTGGCTACTGCAGGCAGAGCTATTGAACCGCTCAGCTCTGCATGTAATAAAACACTGAAGGCATCTGGGTTTTTTTGGACACATGTCTTGGCATGAAGCTCTGCTTGAAGTGTTGGATTCTCTTTGCACAGTTTGGAGACCAGCATGTTTCCAGTGGAGCTGGAAACCTGTAACCATTCATATCCTCTGCTGGGTATTTTGTTAGAGTTTAACACTCTTTGGGTTTGTTTTCAAGTTGGGGAAAAAAATAAATAAAAAATAGACATTTAAGGAGGGAAACCTAAGAAAGAACAGATGCTAATTCTGGAATATTAGCTCAGAGTTATTATCACAGGTTGGGGAGCTATTGAACAGCCCTTTTTTAGACTAAATCTGGCTGAAAAGTGGCATGAAAGCAAGTGTATTAACTGTTGTAAATCCAGCTTCCCCACTCCCCTGACTTGTGAAATTGTGTTTCTCTGATATCTCTACTGGCTCCCATTCAGGCTCCCCTATCTACTGGTCCCAAAGCACTGCAGTCCAGGACTGCCTGGGCTGCCTTCAGCAGAAAAATATTAGCACTTGGCCACCTGTCCATTAAAGGGATGTTTTACATTTCAGTATTTCAAGCATCCCCATTTATTATGTGTTTTCTATTGTTCAGGGAAGGAGGAAAATCCATGAGACCTTATTATTCCAAGTAACTAGCCAAAGGACAAGAGGATACAGCTTCAAGTCACACCAGGGGAGGTTTAGGTTAGACATGAGGAAGGATTGCTTCCCCAAAAGGGTTGTCAAGCCCTGGAACAGGCTGTCCAGGATAGTGGTGGAGTCCCCATCCCTGGAGGGATTGAAAAGCCATATAGATGGGATCCTGAGGGACCTGGTTTAGTGGTGATCTGGCAGTGTTGGGTGAATATTTTGATTCGATAATCTTCAAGGTCTCTTCTAACCAAAAAATTCTTTGATTGTGGTCTATAAATAAAACACAGACACAGATAACCATAACACAGCTTAACTTGATTTCACACCCAGAGAAGGCAAGAGCCTTGCACTGTTTTGCAAGTCCTCACTGGTTGTTAGTCTGATTTAGTGCCAAAATACTTTGAAGTGGGTTTTGGGGTTATTCCCATGACTATTATTGTGGCCTTTCAGGATGTAAAGGGGCCAGTGAGAAATCTAGGGACAATCTTTTTAGCAGGGCCTGTTGCACCAGGACAAGGGGTGATGGTTTAAACTGAAAGAGGAAGAATCAGACTGGAGAGAAAGAAAGAATGTTGGACACAAAGGGTGGTGCTGGCCCAGGTTGCCCAGAGAGGTGGTAGATGCCCCATCCTTGGAACCCTTCTAAGTCAGGTGTCTGGGGCTCTGAGCAATCTGCTCTAGCTGCAAAGGTTCCTGCTGTGGGTTGGGTTGGATAAGATGATTTTAAAAGTCCCCTCCAACCCAATCCATTCTGTGATGCTATGAAGGTGAGATGCTTGTAGATGTTGTTCAAGCTGCAGGTGGGGAAGTCAGCAGGGCCACTGTGATCTCTTCAACATGTACAGTCCCAGCTAAAATGTCTGGATTTCCAGAGCTGGAGCACATGGGCAAGAAAAGACCCCAAAGGGACACTTTAGTATATCAGTGTCTGATGACACTGATGGTGATTTCTCCCTGTTTTTTTTAACTCAATTCTCCATCTCTCTAGGCAGCCAAAGCCATGCAGATGATGAGAAGGAAACATCAATTCTTTTTACTGTTGTTGAAATAACTTTCCCCCTTCTGCTGTTACATTTAATTTGTTTGGGTTTTAGCACATTTTAGCTGAGCAAACAATTTATATGTTATGACTTGAGCCCAGTTTGGAACTGTTAAAGAATGTTTGGGTTGTTTTTTTCCCCTTTTTCACAGTTTTTTTTTCCCAACCTGTCTGTATTCAGCTCACATGCTGGGTTGTATTTAAACAGAAGATCAACTGATAATTGCAACACCACTGCTGGCATCGCTCTAGCGATGGAGCTGCCAGCATTTCCAGGTTGAAGTTTGGCACGCGACATTGCATCCTGGAAGCCAATTTTATTAAAATGAGTAGAGGGAAAAATCTGTTTGGCCTCTTTTGCTTGATAAGAATATTTTTTAAAAGCAACAATTTTAAAGAGTAAAGAAATGTTAGAAATACAGCCCTGGACCTGCAGCGATTTTTGCGCTGTCTGCCTCTGACCTGACATGTCTAGGCATACATAACTAAGAGGACACTCCACCACAGAGCCATACAATCATGGAATCCAAGAATCATAGAATGGTAGGGATTAGAAGGGACCTCTGGAGATCACTGAGTCCAACCTTCCTGCCAAAGCAGGATCACATAGGGCAGATCACACAAGAACTCATCCAGGCAGGACTTGAAAGTTTCTAGAGAAAGAGACTCCACAACCTCTCTGGGTAGCCCTCACAATAAAGAAGTTTTTCATCATAATGAGGTGGAGCTGCCTGTACCTCCCTTGATGTGCTGCCCACACTCTTCTTAACTCACAGATTTAATTTTTTTTCAGTTTGAAATGACCTGAAAGATCATTAGATCCAAAGGTCAACCTAACACCACCATGGTCATTAAAACATGTCCTGAAGTGCTTTGTCTACACATTTCTTGAACACTTCCAGGGATGGTGACTACACCACCTCCCTGTGAACACTTCCAGGGATGGTGACTACACCACCTCCCTGTGCAGGCTGTTCCAATGCCCAAGCACTCTTTCACTAGAGAAATTTTTCATAATATCTAAATTAAACCTCCCCTGGTGCAACTTGAGGCCATTTCCTCTTGTCCTATCACTTGATACTAGGGAAAAGAGACCAATACCCACCTCGCTACCACCTTCTTTGAGGACCCACATTGTCTATGCATCAATTACAATCTGGGGGATCAGGGATGCTGCTAAGTATCTGGACCCAGGTGCCCACTGCCCTAGCTGAATACAACATCCTAGTGTGAGAACCTCTGTGTAGTCCAACAACAAGGTCAGCACAGCTAAAAATAAAACCTCAGCTCACCCCAGAAAATTCCTGTTTCTCAGTGAAATCCCAACTATCTGCACTAGATATATTTCTGAGGACCTGTATCCTACTACCTCCTCTTGCAAACGTAAAACCACACACCAGGAGAATACAGATGAATATCTGCACTCAGATAATTTTATTTTTAAGCCTGTGGGATAGGGATAATTACAGTTTTAGAATGGGATCAAAAAGCACAGATCTATGGAGACTCTTTGAAGTCAATATCTATTTATTATAATTACACAACATTTTCCATCGGACCTGAAAGCGTTATCCAGGCATTCATAAATTAAAGTTTGCCAAAGGAAGACAAGCTTCTCCTGCAATTGTTTATATACCTGAAAAACACAGATTTTAGGTGGGTTACCTCTGTGTTGAAGTAGCACTTGGACATGGCTGGTCTGTGCAGTGGACCACGGAGTTTGAAATAAGAGCACATTGAACCCATCTGACCCACCAGATTCTATTGATGTTCTTTGTGTTCTCACACTGGGGAATTTCCTGGTTGGACATACCAAAGGTGGAACATTTTGGCATCTAATGAAGATGCTTAGTTAACAGAACTAGTGATATTTTATATATAATATTGCCCTGTTGCAATATCAGGGTGCAGTGTCTGGGGCCAGCCTTGAATGGGATCACCTGATACTTGAGAAATCCGCTTTGGTTCTCATGGCCAGTCATTTCACAGAAACACCAAAATGTGGATGTTGGAAGGAACCTCTGGAGATCATTTTCATAGCCCCTGCTGCACTCTGAAGTAGTTGCTTGTCTCTCTTCAACTGGGAAACCCAGACTGGACACAGTACTCCATATGTGTTCCCACTAGGGCAGACTAGAAGGGAAGGAGAATTGACAACACTCCATGTACCTCCGGAGACCGTTGGCCTTCTTGACCATGAGGTCACATTGTTGGCTCATGATGAACTTACTGTCCACAAGCCCTCCCAGGTCCTTCTCTGCAGAGCTGCTTTCCAACAGATCAACCCCTCACCTGTATTCCTCCTCAGGTGCAGTTCTTTCCACATATACTTGTTGAACTTCATGAGATTCCTCTCTGCCCAACTCTCCAGCCTATCCATGTCTCCTTAAATGGCAGCACAGCCTGACTGGGTGCTGCCAGCCACTCTCACAGGTTTTTATCAACACCAATCTTGATAAGAGTCCAGTCCATTCCTTTACCCAGCCATTGATGAAGGTGTTGAACAAGACTAGACCCAGTTCAGACTCCTGGGAAACACCACTACCTACAGATCTCCAACTAGACTTTGCAATACTGATAACAACCCTCTGACTTCTGTCATCCAGCCGTTTCTCAATCCACCTGCTGGTCTTAAATCAGAGGAAAGCTAGCAATGTTCTCCTTGGGTTGGCAGAGGGCAGTGTCTCTCCTTGCATCTCAGCGGGCACCTCTGTGGCAGGAGAGGCTTGGGGAGCAGTTTCAGCAGGGGCACAGGGTAATAGTGTCCTGCTCGCCTTGTTTTTCCTGGTGAACCAAGAGAACCCATACACCCTCTGAGACACAAACCCTTAGGAAAGGCTACCACCAACTTCCTCTGCTGTGATTTTCCCTTTTTCATTATGTTTGACATTTTTGAGAGCGAGCTTTGTTACAGACTATTAGCCTATGGCAGTAGGCTGGGGAGATAAGACTTCATCAAGCCATAAATCACACAAAAGCATGTGAAAATGTGGAATTCGGAGGTTGCACCAGCAGCTCTGGTTGGGTTCTCCTGAGCGTTGTTGTGCTGATTGCAATATTTCAAGCGACTCACGGCGTAAGCTAACGTTGCAGCTTGCAAGGGAAATGAGTTTGGTGCCTTGTGCCTGAATAGCAACACTAATAAAGTTTTGTACTTAGCATAGTTACTGACTTTGTGGGATCACTGTAGCAAGTTTTAAATGATGCATGAAATGAAGAATTCCTGCCCATCCTAAGGAGAGATAATGCAGATAATAGACTGCCTTGCAATCACAGCTGTGCAGGGTTTTTTTGTTCTGCTCACAGGAATGCCCTCCAAACCCCAAAGTAAAAGTCTGTACAATACATTCTCGGGGCTTTTTGTTTTGTTTTGATTTGTTTTTTGTTTTGTTTTGTTTTGTTTTCCTTCTTACTTTTATACTATCTGTTCTCTCTCCCCTCAAACAGACAAGGAAGGCAGAGTTTGTAGACTATAGGGACACAGAAGTTCAGAGTCCGTTGCTCAGACCTAGACCACTCAGCATATTTGTCTTCCTCCAAACCATCAAGATACCACACTAATTTCATAGAATCATAGAATGATTTATGTTGGAAGGGACCTTAAAGATCATCTAGTTCCAAACTCCCTGTCATTGGGCAGGGACACCTTCCACTACACCAAGTTGCTCAAGACCTCATCCAACCCATACCCACACCAGCAAGCAAGAGGGCCAGAAGGGAGTATATTGGCCAGTAGACTTCCATGTCTCTCTCCAAAGTTTTGTGCAACGATTCACAACCCAATGGTTCAAACATGGAGATGGTAACTTGGTCAGGGCGATCCCAGGTGGTATCAATAGAGGCTGGGAAATGATGGGATTGAGATCAGTCCTGTAGAAAAGGGCTTGGTGGGTGAAAAGCTGGACATGAGCCTGCACCAGGCCAACCATGTCCTGCGCTGATCCCCAGGAGTGTGGGCAGAAAGTGGAGGAAGGGCATTCTGCTGCTCTGCTGAAACCCCAAATGAAGTGCTGGGGCCAGCTCTGGAGTCCTCAGCACAGGACAGACATTTTGCTCTTGGAGCAGGGCTGGGGTGATGGTTTTTATCTAAAAGAGGGAGATTTAGAATAGAGATCATTAAGAATTTTTTTTGCAATGGACATGGTGAGACACTGGCTCAGTTTGCCCAGAGAGGTGGTAGAAGCCCCCTCCCTAGAACTATTCCAGGTCAGGTTGTTGTGGGCTTTGAGCAACCTGCTCTGGTTGAAGATGCTCGCTGCAGGATGGGGCTAGAACTAGATGACCTTTAGAGGTCCCTTCAATTCAAAATATTCTATGATTCTATGAAAATTCAGATATGAGACATGAGACCCCCCACCTTAGCAATACCTATAGCTGAGATCTGGATTTGGCTAGTGTAGACAAGGGATATTGTTGGTCCCTGTTCAGGTGTGTGGGTGAAGATATCAATGGATAAAAAGAGTTGCAGTGTTACAGTTAGTGCTGGTTTTTGTCACTTAGGTTTTGTCATGTCACATTTGCTCCAAAAGTCACGTATTGAAAAGATTTATATTGTCATGTGCCTTATATTCAGAGAACTTAATTTTTTTCCCCCTCTTTTTAACAGCATTTTTTATGTGTGAGAAATCGATTATAAATCACATGGTCTGGCTGCTCAAGGCTTTTGCTTTCTCCAGTGCCCTACTGAGTGCTAAGTCCATGGACAACACAGAAGTTGATCCAAAAAAAAAACCCCAAAATAACAACCTGGTAATGGCTGATTTGGAGAAATAAAGCATTACTGAGTCATTGTTTTAAAAAGAAAGACCCATATCAAAAATATCCTGTAGGTAAAGGAATGCCATGTCATTCAAAGTGTTAAATATCCTCTGATTTCAGTTTAATAGGTTCAGGGATTCACAGAAATTACTTCATTAGTTTAACGCTGCCTGACAGTGCTTTTTACTTGTCGAAAATATTTGTCTGCACTCCCCAAATATTCTTTCTGAATTCCTTTCTTTGTCCCTACGCTTTCAAGGGTATTTAAGGAAGAAAAATGTGCAACTCCCCTGCAGTAATATATTTTCAGGAGCTGGAAAATCACAAGGAGTGAATAGAAGTTAGTCCCCCATTGTATTTTCGGTGGTTAAGTCCCATTTTCATTGACTCACACGCCTGTCAATTACACTCAACAATATTTATGAAAACAAAGTTATAAAGCAAAGGAAATCAATGTTACTGTTACTGTTATAAAAAATTGCACCTACTGGTAATCTTATTTGGGGCATTGTTGCTAACACCACCAGCAGTTCCAGAAATGCATTGCTTTCCTTCTCATTTCATGAGAAACCCCATCAGAAAGGTGTAATTTTGGGAAATAAGTAGGAAAGCAGAGAGAGAACTGGAGAACATGTCTCATTAATTAAAAGAATTGATACAGAAAAGCAATTTTTTTCCCCAGTATTAATTAAACCCGTGTTTTACTTAACCTATGTGAGCCAATCAAACCCAACCAAAACCAACTTATCACCTGCTTGTCAGGAGAAGTAAATTGAACTCTTTATGGGGCATTGAGATAGGTCAGCAGGCACAATTTTTTTGCCTTCACCCACTTTTCACAAGCACTAGAAGAAAGAGGGCAACTGTCAATCCAGCAGTGTGGCAATCATTACAGGTTTGCAGTCAAGCAGAAAAATGCTGTAATAAACAGGTCCTGCTGCCTTCTATCACTCCATTCATCCTACACTTGAAGTGCTCAGGCCTTCTGGCCTTGCTGAGCGTTAAATCCCCATCCAGCTGTTTGACCCTATTACGAGAACATGATAGGCACCCCTGTCACTTGAAATGGCTGCAACACTCTGATGCACCGAATCTATCTTTCCGACAGGTAAACCTATGGATAATTTATTTTTATGTGGTTTCAAAGTATGTTGACAGCACTCAGGTAACGTCTCCAATGCAAGGCAGGCTTCGGGGTGGGTAGGATTCATTGCTCTTAATGAACGGGCATTGGCGTTGATTGGCCACCTCTAACGGACCATCTCCTCCTATGACCTCCAGACCATAAAGCGATAATGCAGCCTCAGCATATGCACCATTAAAATCAATGTCCAATACTGTAAATTCCCAGCTACTCCAGATTGGACAGAGCTCTTTTCAATACCTTTCACTTAAAGCTACCAAGGGATAGCTTCTTAGATCAGATTTAAATATATGGAGTAGCACGCAACACTAATGAATATTGACATTTCACATTAATTTGATAAATACAATTTCATTTTGCTGCACAGCAGCATTAAGGTAATTAGAGCCGGTGTAAGCTTTTTTGGGGGCCATTTAAAATGTTGAAATTTGGCTTGTTCACTCGGCCTACAATCAGTCAGTCAGTCTTAGACTAATTAAAAAAAATACTGAGAAGGGGGTGTGGGCTGTGGGAAAAAAGAAATAAATAAAGCTCAACTTTTCGAACTTTCATTCCACCAACCTCCAAAAAGCACCCATGTACTTAAAATAAAATAGTTTCAAAGTAGGTTAAATACAACCTTTCCAACACAAATACAGTGGTATGCCTTGAAAGCGAATGACTTCCAAGTCACCCTCTTGATTGCTGTTTGACCGTACCTTTACAATGTGTGCCATTTAAGCCTACAGAATCCAATCAATGTGTCAGTTAAATTGCTACTCATCTGTCGAGATTAAGCGTTCGACTATTACCTCAGATTTAGTAGAAGTCTTAGATACTGGCACATTTCACCGAAGCCATTAGTAACACCTGGAATCATTCACATTAGTTTAAGATCTGGCACCATAAATTTCCAGCCATTAATGATTATTCTGACTCCTCAGGATAAATGGCTTAACGTTTTTGATAATGAAAATATACATTCTGCAGTAGTTCTTTCTTAAACCCACATTACCTTTGTAATGTACTTCATGGCTGATAGTAACAGACTGTGTCATAACTCTCACAAGGATTTTTAGTGCGCTGTAAAGTCTTTAAGATCTGTTGTGCTATTAATTTCCCCAAATTTGACGAGATATTTTGGAGGCTGTTTACATCTGGAAAAGGAACTCAATCTATTAATTGAGATGATCTCAATTGGAGATGCAAAAGGTGTCTGAGGAGCATTATTTTGGCTACTGTTGCTCCAGCGATCCGCCGTTACCCAACGGTGCATATTTTCACCCCACAACATCCCTCAGCGACAAACTTCCATTGAATATTATCAAAAATAACAGGGAAAATATCGCTGTGAGAGCAGAGGGTGTCAGATTAGTTATAGCTGAGAGAGATTATTTAAATATCTCAAATAAATCTTTTCATTCCCAGCACATTCATCTCTTTTAAGTGCTCATTAAGGTGGGGTGTGACAGTCCTGGAAAATGAAACACTAATTCTTTTCCTCTGAAGCCTGAGTGGAACATTCCCAAGGGCAGCTATAGTTTAGGTGTATTACAGGACTAGGGCAGCATGAGATTCCTCCTCTGCATCTCATTCCAAAAATTAAAATAAAAAAAATTAAAAAAATTGAAAAAATGATGCCTTTATTTTTTTTTTTTGATGCCACTATTCTTCTTGCTCACATGCCTATGATCTACGAGATCTGAAGGAAACAGATGTCAGTTTGTGGTGTTTGATAAATGGTCGGTGGAACTTGGCTGTGACTACCCTAACTCATTTCAGGTCAGCGTAATTTGCAGTCAGTCTTGTCTTTCCTTGATTTAGACCAAGACTTCCAAAGACAGATAACGAAGGATAGATCTACAGCTTCACAGTCACTTTTTCAAGTGCAGTTAAAGAAAGCAATAAAGCAACTGTGTCTAAATATGTACCTGGTATTAGAATACTCCTCAACTGTAATAAATATGTATGTTTAGGTCTTGCTGTCGAGGCATTTACCTATCCAGACCTCTCAGACAGAGAGGTTCAATATTCCCTTAAACAATAAAGGTTCATAAAACAATGCAGATGAACTCTTTAATGAACTAAGAAATGGTTATTGGTTCACATTAGTGCTATTGGGTTTAAATTCAACTTAAAAGTCAGGAAGGAATGTGTAGAAACGTTTCAGGAAGGAAAAAAGATCTGTGCTGCAGGTCCTGACCATATTTGTGTGTGTGTGTGAGAAAAGCAAATAGCTTAATAGATTTTTTGAGTTCTCTCCATCTTTTATTTTTCCCTCATTCTCTCCTTCCTGAGCACCCTTGTATTTTTCCTACCCTCTCTCCCTCACACGCGTAATTCGACACAAATGAATACTGAATGCAGGTATTTGATTTATGCTTTTAAAATACAGCTTGTCAAATTCAATGTGGGGATAAGCTCTGCTTGTGGATTATGAAAGCAACAACAAAAAAAAAAGAGATCCTTTTTTTTCTTTTTACAAGAATATGTAAACAAAGAGGAACAAGAACCCATTCAATGCAAATGAGACAAACATGAAGGGATGAAGGGGCCAGCAATAAGTAAGCTACCTACAGAAGGGAAAATAAAATCATATTGAGGAGATCAAAGATACATCTGAATGATGTAGTGATAATTTAAGCATTCAAGGGATGATTAGAAAAGGGAGGTGGCATGGATGATAATTATCTAATGAGGAAGGAAGTACTAACAATGACAAATGAGAACTTGGTGAAACACAGGTCCATAGCATGAGCCTAGTGTCATGTCAGGGCCACCCACAATCCTGGCTACCAGCCCCCTGTCTCAGCCATGACCTTCCAGCCTGCCAGGAGCCAAATGCTGAGCAAACTTTGTGACACCTGGTAGTCTCAGTCATCCTGTCCTAAGTCACAGAATCATAGAATAGTTTGGTTGGAAGGGACCTTGAAGACCGTCTAGTTCCAACACCCCTGTCACAGGCAGGGACACCTTCCTCTAGACCAGGTTGCTCAAGGCCTTGTCGAACCTGGCCTTGAACACCTTCAGAGAAGGTCCCCTCCTGGGACTCTAAAATGGTGAATAGGCTGTGAGCATGTTGGAAACAGGATGGATAAACAAAGGCAAACATTTTCTTTAAGAAGAAGGAGTAGGGGGAAGAAAAGAGAAGAATTTGGTAAAATGAGAAAAGGAAAAAAAATGCTGAAGAAGATGTGCTGAAGATCAGCTGAAAAGTGATCAGCAGTGTCAGCAGTGAAGGTGAAGGACCAGATGAAAAGAAGAAACACAAGGAAACTTGCAGCAGCAAAGAAAGAAGGGACCAAAAAAGTAACCAAGAACTAAGAATAAGGAAATAACATCTGTTGTGTACAAAAGAATTCAAAGCCTTAAGAAAGACAAGGCAAGGATGCAGCAGAGTATGGAGCATGGCAGGTGACACAAGGAAACAGGAAAGATGAGAGGATGGAAATAGATGGACAGAAAAAACAACAGAAAAATCGTCTGCTCTCCAAAAGAGAAAACCAGACAATCAGAAACTCGGAGCCTTAGATGTGGCTAAAAGAGAGATCAAGACAATATTTTTCTCCATTGGGACTCTCTTATTAATAATAGAAGGGGAATTTCTTTTTAAGCATGACGTTAGTCACCTTTCCTTCTGCTGGCGCAGGCAGGTGGTACCAAGGTATGGGGTGCACTGGGAGCATCCTCCACACCCCTGAGGAAGGCATGCTGGGCTCTGAGCTCTTCTTTTGTCACAACACAGATGATATCATGCTTGACTGTGATACAAAATGCTCTTGCCTCTAGCAAATACCCTTTCTGCAGTGAAACCAGGGCTGGGTAGCACCAAGACTGGCAAAAGCTGGCCAAATGGGCTGTAAAAATGCTGGGTAACCTCTGGTCAGTGCTGGTTCTCTGGTGGCCATGGGGAAGCAGGGTAAGTGGGATGGCATTGCAAAAAAAATACTGCTTCCCTGGAGATGGAGCAAGCTGGAAAGGTTGCTGGCAGCATAGTTTAAGCAGCACCTGCACATTTCTGGGACACAGAATCATAGAAGGGTTTGGGTTGGAAGGAACCTCTAAAGGTTGTTGAGTCCAACTCCCCTGTACTAAGTAGGCACTTCTGTGACTAGAGCAGGTTGCTAAGAGCCCCAAACAATCCGACCTGGAATTGTTCCAGGGATGAGGCATCTACCATCTCTCTGAGCAACTTGGGGTCTCACCACCCTCACTGCAAAAATATGTTCCTTCTGTGGAGTCTGAATCTACCTCTTTTAGTTTAAACCATCACCTCTTGTATTGTCACAACAGGCCCTGAGAAAATCTGTCCCCAGCTTTCTTATTGAACCCTTTAAGTGAAGGCCACACTGAAAGGCCACAAGAGGATCTCCCTGGAACCTTGTCTTCTTCAGGCTGAACAACCTAACTCTCAATCACAGGTATCAGCTCACAATTGATTTTGTGTTAATAGTATGAGAAATTCTGTAAGGAATACAGTAGAAATGAATAATTCAGATTATAAGCATTCAGAAACAGTACAGCTATGGAGACAAGAGCATGTCAATGTGCTTGTGTTTTAATTCTAAACAAATTGATCATTAACCTCTGTAGTAAATTAGAATCCACCAGGTTGGACTTGATTTCAGAAATGACAGAGAGGCATTTTTTTAACTGATTTTGGAGTATTGCCAAGGTTTTTCTATGCCCTTAATGCTCTAAGCATGTACCTGGAACACCAAAACAAGGACTGAAATGAATCTTCCACCTGGCTTACCATAGGGCAGTGGTTTGAAGCTAAAGCAGGGTAGATTTAAGTTAGAGCCGAGAAGGAAGTTCTTTACTATGAGAGTGGTGGAATACTGGAACATGTCCAGATGTGAGGAGCATCTTGGACTACCCTAACATGGTATAGAATCATAGAGTTGTAGAATCACAGAATTGTTCTGGTTGGAAGAGACCTTTAAAATTGTGAAATCCATCCATTCACCCAATACTTCCAGGTCATATGCACCGATTCTCATACAACTGAAACAAATATCTCCCATATCATCACACCCAGTATGACCTCAATAATGGATTTATCAGCATCCTCCTCACAAATTGGTCTTCATGAGAACAAGCTGCTGGTTTCACAGAGTGTTTTGGATGGAAATAAGCTCTGAAGAAGGAAGCTGTGGGAGTCTGTCAAGCCTGCACTAAACCTAGGTTTGAAGCATGGCATTTCTTGATGCAGACCTTTAATTGCAACAACAGAATAGACAATGTGGAGGAGGGACTTCTACAGCATGCTAAAAGGAGTGATGTGTGGTACAGCTGTCTAGATTTCCTTGGAAATATAGAGTGTTATTATTTATTAATTATGCTGAGGTAACTGGAAAGAAATTTAAATATAGAAGAAATACCTGAAACTAGCAATTAGCTGGAATCACACTCCCTCTTCTCCTTCCCCTTCCCCCCCCCCCCCCCCCTTCACTGCTATAGAAATTGCCAACAAAATATATTCTGCTTCATTTCCCATGACACTAAACACTCAGAATATGGATCCACATCTTAATATTATTGAAAGATGAAGTGACATTATGGAAAAAACCTCACACAGATCTCCTCTCTTTATGAGCAGGCAATGCTAGCTATGTTTCCTTAAATATGAAGACTCCTGACTTCAGCATCTGAGCAATGTGGAGGATCTTCTGCACAAAGATGGCTAAAAGATTGAAAATCAATGATAGCTACTGAAATGGTAAGGCCAGCAGGACTAGGGGAGTGATTGTCCCCCTGTATTCATCATTGGTGAGGCCATACCTTGAATACTGGGTTCAGTTTTGGGCCTGTCACTCCGAAAAGGATGTTGAGGTGCTGGAGCAGGTCCAGAGAAGGACAGCAAGGCTGGTGAAGGGTCTGGAGAACAGGTCTGGTGAGGAGCTGCTGAGAAGACTGTGGTTGTTCAGCATGGAGAAAAACAAACAAAAGGAAGACCTTCTGGCTCTCTACAACTCTCTGAAAGGATTTTGGAGCCAGGTGGGTGTCAGTCTCTTCTCCCTAGTAACAAGTGACAGAACAAGAGAGAATGCCTCAGGTTGCTCCAGGGGATGTTTGGGTTGGATGTGATGAACAATTTCTTCCCCAAAGCAGTTATCAACACCTGGTCCAGGCTGCCCAGGGCAGTGATGGAATCATCATTGCTGGAGGGGTTTCAAAGCAATGCAGATGTGCTGCTGAGGGAGAGAGTTTACTGGTGACCTGGCAGTGGTGGGTGAACAGTTAGACATGACGATCTGCAAGTTCTCTTCCTATAAAAATCATTCTGGGATTCTAGGATTCCAGCCTTATAACACTGTGGGATGCAGACAGTTGAGAGATATATGAAAATCCTAGATTATATACCCAGTCACACTTAAGGGGTACACCAGGGCTGGCCAAAAGGATTGAGTGAGTGTAGAACAGGATAAATTATACTTTTTCACACTTTCATCAAACATTTTTGAAAGATATATATTTATTTCTATTCTATAAGATGTAACAGCTTTATTTTGATGCCTGCTTGACCCACTAATTTTTCTTCAATACATGCAGAAAGGTTTCTTCCAGTACAGAAAACGTGCTGCCAAGTGGTTGTAAAAGATAAGTTCCTTAGAAGTTTGACTTGGCATTCTTCAATTACCAGTCTAATTATTCTTCTATTATTTAGGCAGTGAGCCAAAGGTTTCCTGGGTGCAGAGGAAGTTAATAGGGGAGATGAAGCAAGATTGTGAGGCCATGTCAGCATATGTTCATTAAAGCCCAATTTCTTCTGCAATAAACTTACTGCTCCAACAAAGTACAACAATATCTATGTGTTTAATGATTAAAAAAAAGTTAAAATATGCAAGAATAAGTATTTACAATATTTCCTGACCCAGTTTTGTGTTTTTTTTTTTTCCCCTGGTTGTTTGTACAGTGCTGTATCTGTTAAAAAAGAATAAAACTGGATGAATTCATTGGGAAATCTAAAGAAAAGAACAAAATGTCTCTTGTTTTGTTTTTTTTTTTACTAGAAGGAAATTAAGGAGTTTCCAAAAACTTGTCAGTAATCCCTGCTGCTTTCTAGCATTCAGCACTGGATGCATATAATTACCTATATTAAAAAAATAAATATTAAAATTGCAGTTGCAGAAAGTTATTTCAGTTGCAAAGCCATGTATTTGAAAGTTAAGAAATGCCATTTTGACAATTGCCCACAAAATCCCAATTCTTCCTGCTTGCTTCGGTATTGGACTTCAAATATTGAAACAGAAGGAACAGGAAAGTATTACCTGATTATGAAGTTAAAGATTGCATTGTAATGTGTGTGCTTAGGGGAGCAGAAATAAGGTTGCAACTGTATGTAACCATAAATCTGTTGTTCCTTAAAGTACAGATCTTGCCTATGCAAGCTAAATAACTTCCTTTCAACATCATTGGCCAGGCATTGAGACATTGAGGTTGTCCAGGGAGGTGGTGGAGTCGACATTGCTGGAGGTGTTCAAGAAACAAGTGGACGTGGCACTTTGGGACAAGGTTTAATGGCCATGGTGGTATTAGGTTGAAGGTTCAACTTGATGAACTTGGAGGTCTGTTCCAGCCAAAATGATTCTATGATTCTATGATTCTATGATCATTTTATGTCATTTTCTCTTTTTAGTTTCTAAGGAAATACATAAACCAAATCATCTTACACACAGCTACCTAAAAGCATAAATAATTTATTGAACCCAGGCCAATTCTCTCTCACACAGACACCCTTGCTCTCCTTCTTTGTGTGGAAGGAGGCATGGAAAACTTTCCCAGGGAGCTATTGGAGTCACTGTCCTTGGAGATGTTCATTAAACATGTGGACATGGCACTTTGGGACATGGTTTTAATGGCCATGGTGGTCTTAGGTCAATGGTTTCACTCAATCATCTTAGAGGTCTTTTCCAACTGAAACAATTCCATGATTCTGTGGTTCTCCTATGGAGGCATTCAAGAGTGTTAGGGGCAAGATGTAGGTGTTAGGGTGATGCTTCATTAAAACTAGAAAGGAATTTAAAAGATTGGACAAAAGGGGGGGGGGGGGGAAGGTACCTACATCTCCAGTATATTTTCCAGTATATTAAGAATATATCCAGCCTCAAAGAATTTGTATTAACTTCTCACAGATTCCAAAATCAGAAAAACTCCCCCAAATCAGAGTTTATATTCTGGCATCAGAAATCTACTGCTCTGGAGATATTCCAGATCTGCCTGGACATTGTGATCTTGGGCAAACTGCTGCGGGTGACCTTGCTTTAACAGGGAGGTTGGACTAGATGACCTTCAGGGCTCACTTCTAACCTCTGCTATGCTAGGATTCTGTGAGATTAAAAAGTGCTAAACAAATCAACTGAGTGCCTCAGAGTTGTTGCTGCTCAGGATCCAGGGTAGAAGGGTGGTACATGCATCACCTGATGGGAGCTGTAACAGGGGATGCAACTTGAACATCTTGCATTTTTTGTGCATGCTGAGATTATTTACAGCCTTATCCTTAGGTCCTATATCCCTGCTTATGTCTAAAGGGAATTGTGACAAAGGATTTGGTCCTGAATTCCATTTGGCAAGTAACTGCTTTGTATGCAATGCACTACCAAGAGAAATCATCATTACCAGCCCACCCAGAACATCTCCTGCCATCAGAAACCTTGCTCCTGAACCATCAAGTGAACTTTCCACACAATATTGGCAGCCTGACTGAGGCATTATTACATATGTTTTATTCTATTTGTTTTCCCACAGATTACCCTGCTTTAAGCTTTGGAAATGCAGAAGGTAACAGAGCAGGAGCACTTGTGCCTGGCCCTCATTGCTGGGGTGGGATGTTGAGCATCCTTGCTGGAGAACCTGGATCTTACTCAGATCTTACCAAGAGCTTTAAAATGCAGGCATTGAAGAAGGTCACTGGATGTGGATACAAGCATGCCTGCAAATCAGAAGCCTAAAATGAAAGAAAATTACATCACATCAACTAAAAATTGTGGTAGAAACCACACACCATGTGTAAATGGTTAGAAGTTCCATCTGAACATGACAAAAATATTCTTTGGTGTGAGGGTGCTGAACTCCTGGAGCAGTCTGCCTAGAGCAGTTATGGAGTCTCATTCTTTGGATAGATTCCAGACCCACTTGGACGTGGTCCTGGGCAACCTGCTCTAGGTGAATCAGGAAGACTGGAGAAGATGATCTCTAAAAGTCCCTTCTAACTGTTACTGTTCTGTAATCCTGTGAATATATTTCATGAGAGCCTGAGATAATTTTTTGAGCATCATGCAAAAAGAGACCTCAACCTTCTCTAATCCTAATGGAAAGAGAAGACTTGTCTGAGAGAACCAAAGAGTCTGGCAGTGACCCACTTGTGAGCTTCACCCTCTCCTGCAAACCCCACTGCTATCTACTGCTCCATCCCCAAAACCTCCCAGCGTCCCAACTGTAGAGCAGAACAGCTGCCAACACATCATGGATACCTACCAGCTCCTCAAACACCTGCTCTGAAATATCTGTTCTCCCTGCAATTAAATATTTAGATGATGCTTCATTTATGAAAATTAGATATTAGGAGCGAATTAGGGCTGAATTAATTATTATACTAAAGTACAAAAATGATATTGTATTATTAGAAGCATATTTTTCTTGCAAAACTGTGTTTGCCATCTAGCCAAGAAAAAGAAAAAAATATATAAATTATGGAATAGACTTTTTATAGTAGGTGTTAATTCTGAATAATTAGGATTAGGCACTGGAGATTTGCAACCCAAATAAAAATTACCTAATTAACCCTTATATTGGCCCTAACAGAGAAGCCAAATAGTTCAGCAATATAAAAGAAAAGGGAAAAAAAAAGGGGGAACTAGTCTAACACTAACATCAGGTTTAAAGACACTGTCTGAAAAATATTAATAAACCTGACAAGAATGTGGGCAGGAATGTGGGCTTTCCACAGAATCCCAGCACGGTGGGAGTTTGAAGGGGCCTCTGGTGATCATAGTCCAACCACCCTGCTAAAGCATGTTCATCCACAGCAGGTTTCCCAGGATCACAATGTCCAGGTGGGTTTGGAATCTCTCCAGAGAACAAGACTTCACAACCTCTGTAGGCAGCCTGCTCCAGGGCTCCAGCATCCACAGAACAAATCAGATTCTTCTCCTGTTTAGATGGAAACTTCTGGGTTCCAGTTTGTGTCCTGTGCTCCTGGGCACCGCTGACAAGAGTCTGGCCCCATCCTCTTGCCCCTTCAGATTGTTTAGCTCCTGCTGTGCATTGATCAGATCCCCTCTCAGGCTGATCTTCTCCAGGCTCAACAGCCCCAGGTCCCTCAGCCTTTCCTCTTCCCAGAGATGTTCCAGTACCCTCAGCATCCTCATAGCTCCTGTTTCACTCTCACCAGTAATTTCCTACCTCTCTTGAAGTGGGGAGCCTAGAACTGAACACACTATTCCAGATGTGGCCTCACCAGGGCAGAGTAGAGGGGCAGTGTGACCTGCTGGTCACACTATTCTTAATGCATCCCAGGAGGCCACCAACTTTCTTGGCCACAAGGGCACATTCCTGGCTCATGGTGATCTTGCCTCCCATGACTCCCAGGGGTCTTTCTCTGTAGAGCTGCCATAATATGCTCAGCCTAATCTGAGTGTTTTAGAATAACATCCCAAGTTAAGACATGTGCAGTCCTCTTTATTCTTTTTATCTTGACTGTCTCCTAATACTGTGACTATCTTCTCTAATTTCCCTCTATAGTGATTACTTGTTTTATTTGGGCTATTATTTTGTGGTTTGTCTAGATTTTCTCAAGTTTCCCATGGCATTCATACTGGATGTTAGGAAGAAGTTCTTCACCGTGAGGGCAGTAAGACACTGAAACAGATTGCCCAGGGAGGTGGTAAAAATATGTAGTGGGTTGAGAGAGAAGGCCTAGCTCTCCCTCCCCCACAAAGAGGAAAAAAACCACAGCTAACTCAGTAGGAGAAGCAAAAGGGATGCTATATTTACAAGCAATGTGAAAATGCAGGTGAAAACCTCATCCCTAGAGGTTTTTAAGGCCAGGCTGTATGTGGCTCTGAGCAAACTGATCTAGTGCAAGGACCAAAGCCCCCTCAGCTCCTACGGGTAACATTCATGTTAGATTCATGGCCAAGAGCCAAGACAACTCTCTCTTCTTGCAAAGGTCCTCTGAAAGAAACCTTGGGCAGCAGCATGTCATCATGGGAGGATAAAAAAGTTCTCCTGACCACAATCAGGAGTGCACTGCTGAAGAATAAAATAATTTTCTTTCTTACTCAATGAAAAGAGTAGATACTATAGATTGATTCAAATCCTTATGGTGCTGGAGAGGATCTCCAGTTCGTTTCTCTGCCCCAGGATGTAATATTCAATACATAAATCTGAGGTAAAAGTACTCCAGTTCCATATGTTTTAAAGCTTGTGTTTTCATTTCATAGTCAAGCTTGGCAAACTGCAGAAATATGAGCTACCACTGGGGTTGAAAGAAGAGCTGCCCAAACTTTGAGGTTGATGGAGTTGGAGATGCATGCTAAATCAAGTCAGGTTCCTTTAGATACAATCATATTGTGTGAGTTAAGAAAACACGGAGGCATCTGTCCAGCTTTTCGCAACAACAGGTGAAACAAGCCAAAGAGGTCCTAGGTTGCAACAAAGACGCGGCACCAGCCTGGGTCAATATGTGCAGAGCTTCCACTCCCATTGCCTAATTACCTAAATGACCCATATGAGAACAGCATGATGCTGTTGATGATCCACATGAACTGTGTGGGGTCACTGAATACTGAACAATGATGGCACAGATGAAATGAAGTTTTGTGTCTGAAGAGCTTCATCAGATTGATATTTAACCTACAATAATTACCACCCTTATTAAGAGCAAGCTGAGACACTGATGTTTATAGACATATATCATGTACTAGAACATGCAAACAATGAGGAGTAGAAGAAAACCTTTATGAGTGCCTCACATGCAAGTAACCATGACCCACACAATTTAAATAACTCAGCTATCCAAAGATTTATCTCAAAAAAAAAAAAAGTAAATCTAGCACAATTCCCTTGATCAACACTTGCTTCCTTAATATTGCAGAATGCTCTTCCTTCTTTGTCTTTTCAAACCTTGACTGGCACATCTCTCCAGGAGGGACATACAATGAGGATAGCACCCTACTGGACTTGTCCTGCACCCTGAAGACCCTACAAGGGTATCTCATGGAGGGGTAGGAGGGTGTGGAAGACGACAAGTTTGTCTCTCTTAGTGTAAGTGTGTAAGTCAACAAAGATAAACTGATAGCAGAGCCACTGGAAAGATGCAAAGAATCCTGTCTACCAATCCTGGATGCAAATCAGCTTGTGATTACATCCTGATAACACGGGACTACAACAATGGACCCAAGGACCCAGCCATCATGCCTTCTGGGCAAGATAATCTCCGCCCATCAAGTACCCTGGGCAGGGTGATACAATGGTTTTCACCACCTGTGTAAAGGAATGTGGGAGGACTTGTCTGAATGGAGGGGGGGGGGGGACGGAGGCCCCCCCCCCCCCCCCCCCCCGTCTCCATCCAAAAATCTTGCCCACATACACAGCAATACACAGAAAGATTTCTGGGGGAACGGATACCTGGATTATTAATTCCTTGCCCCTGGAATACCTGACATACCAACACCTGCCTGAGGACTAAAAAACTGTATAAAAAGACCTGAGTGACACTGTCAAAGAAGAAGAGAGAAGACGGCACCATAACATCACAGGGCAACACAACGCATCTTGGACTCTCAGCACCCCTGACCGTTGGTAATATAATCTCTTTCCGACTTTCTCCTTCTAATTCCTTCCCTCTTCTCCCCCTCTCTCTCCCTCTCCATTTTCTCCCTCTCCCCTTCTTATTTCCACTTTGTTTATGTAATAAATAGTCTAGCTGTTGATACTTTGGCCTTGTTTGTGCCTCTAATTTCACAACTCGGGAATATTTAAAAGAACAGTGTCTCCGGACCTTAACAGAGGGATTTCACATTGGGTCTTGTGTAGGGTGAGCATCCAGCTTGTCCTGCAATCACCAACTGACAACTGCCAGACCTCATGAGAGGAGATCTTTCACTCCAAGGCTTCCTCCAGATGTCATTTCAGGCAAGTTGGAAAGGTAGAAAGTAGCAAATGCACCATCACTGAAAGGTAGAAAGTAGCAAATGCACCATCGCTGAAAGGTAGCAGGTGATAGATGTCCCACCTCTTAAAACATTCATGGTCAGATTGTTTGGGGCTCTGAACAACCTGCTCAAGTTGAGGATGCCTCTGCTCACTGCAAAGGGGCTGAACTAGATGAGTTTCAGATGTCCATTCCCACCCAATCTATTCTAGGATTCTGTGAAGGTGCCCCAATGGCTTGGGGTGCTCCTATAGCACCCACCACTCACATTTTCCAGCCCTCATCACTCTCCAGCACCCGTGGGAAAACCTAGTCCCACCACAGGATTACCACAGGGCTGTGTACCACAGACCATGTTCTGCCTCCCAGGAAAAAGGGGGATTTTGCTCAAGGTTTATAGACTCAATCAAACCTCCTGAGATAATTCCCGTGGAAGAACTCTGTATACATGAGGCTGAAGCCTTAATTTTTTAAGTTTGCTTTTCCCCTGCTGTACAGAGTAAATACATGATTTGATTTCATCTCAGCCAATTTAAAAATTATTCATCTTATAAAACAATGCCACACGAGTGGTCCCAGCTCAGTCTAGTTGGACAGGTTCCTCTCAATTGCAAAGCCTGATAGCTGACCTGAGCAGCTCTGAGGAAAAGGACCTGAGAATCCTGGTAAACAGGACAGTCATGAGCCAGCAGTGTGTTCTCATGTCCAAGAAGGTCAATAGTACCCTGGGATGAATTATGAGGTTGAGGGAGGCTTTCCTCCTCATCTGCTCTGCAATGGCAAGGCCTCACCTGGAGTATTGTGTCCAGTTCTAGGCACCCAGCTCAAGGACAAAGAACTAGTGGGGAGTCTCCGGTTCAGGACCACTAAGATTATTAGGGGATTGGAACATCTAACATGAGGAAAGGTTGAGAGAGCTGGGACTGTTTAGCTTGGTGGAGAGGCTGGGGGGGAATCTTATTAACACATACAATTATCTAAGGGGTGAGTGTCAGGAAGATGGGCCTAGATCCTTCTTATTGGTCCCCAGTGACAGGACAAGAGGTGACGGACATGAACTTGAACACAGGAAGTTCTATTTAAACATGAGAAGAAACTGAAGGGGGCAGAACACTGGAACAGGCTGCCCAGAGAGGTGGTGGAGCCTCAGTCTCTGGAGACTTTCAAGGCCCACCTAAACTTGTTCCTATGTGACCTGATGTAGGTGATCCTGCTCTGGCAGGGGTGTTGAACTTGCTGATCTTCAGAGGTCCCTTCCAATCCCTATCATTCTGTGATTCTGTAATTTACCCTCCTTACACGAGGAGCACCGAGTTCTGTACTCAAAATACTGTCCAAAAAAGCAAAATTCAAGTCCCAGAGAGCACCATAAAGCTCAACAAGAAAAGCAGAGCCCCATTTGCCTCTGCTGGCACACTGCCTCCTGCAATGTAAGGCTGGATTTCCTTCTGTTCAAATCTGGAAACAATATAAATGGGAGATAACTTCGCAATCCTTAATGCTTTCCATCCTCTTTGCAAAATCTTTTTATAATGCTCAAATAGTTGGCTTCCAGTGATGATATTATAATGATCCTGGGGAGTATTGAGAAACTGAGAGTAAATTCAAGTCAAACACATTTTAGGAAATTAATACAATATCAGAGACCTTTATATTGAATAATTTTCATTACGGGATATAATTCTCTTACTGGGGAAGAGCAATAACATGGTGATTGTTGATGTTGCCAATGCTCTTTTTTGTATTTTTTTTTTTTTTCTCCTTAACTCTGCAACACTTAGGCTTTAAATTGTGCTGTTATAGTTGCTTGGCAACCATAACTTCTGCATATGTACCTCCCATGGTTTTGTAGCAACAACAATCTCAGGATAACAAGAGGATGGGTAACATTTTTTTTCCCCCAATCAAGATTCTTCTTGATATGTAAATTTATGCAACATTTTTATGTATTATGTATGGGGGGAAGGGGGGAAATAAATAATTATTTCTTTTGAGTAATGAGCCCAAAGTGTTGATTTTGGTTTTAGACTTGCAGGAACAGACCTGCTGAAAATTTGATACCAATAAACAGAGGGAATCCACTGGCATAGAGTAAAACAATTATATTCTCTTTGGAACAGCTGCTATTTGCATATTTCAAACGTGAGATATGAAGGAGTGGGGAGAGCATCCAGGGTTTGAATTTTGGAGAGGAAGAGTAAGTGGATGTTTAAGACAAAAGGGGGGAAAAAAAGTAAAAGAAAAAAAGAACTCCCCTAAAAATATTTTTTTTTTAATGATTCAAAGTAAATTCAGTGCCTGCAGAGCAGGTTAAAATTAAGTCAAGCTTCTCAGGAAGAACCTGAACCTCCTCTGGGTAAATCTCCAAAACCTGGTGCAGGAGACTACTTCATCAATGATATTGAAGATCTTTTCCAACCAAAGTGATTCTATAAGTCTGTGATTCTAACATGAGATTGCACTTGAGGGTTTTGAAACCTGATAGGAAGTTGGACATCACCAGGGTAAGAGGGGAAATCAGGAGCAGAGTGGGAACATGGTATGTCCTGCAGAATGAACAGATAAAAATGTGGGAGAACATGAAATAAATATGAAGGAGTTTTCTACTTCTGTGCAGGAGATACCTCAGTCTCAAGCTGTGCCAGGAAAGGTTCAGACTGGATGTTAGGAAGAAATTCTACACAGAGAGAGTGATTGCCCATTGGAATGTGCTGTCTGGGGAGGTGGTGGAGTCACCATCATTGGAGGTGTTCAGGAGGAGACTTGATAGGGTGCTTGGTTGCATGGTTTAGTTGATTAGGTGGTGTTTGATGATGGGTTGGACATCATGATCTTGAAGGTCTATTCTATTCTATTCTATTCTATTCTATTCTATTCTATTCTATTCTATTCTATTCTATTCTATTCTATTCTATTCTATTCTATTCTATTCATGATGTACAAGAGTCCAAATACACTCCCATTCAAAAGCTTTTTTGATGTGTTCAGCCAGCTGAGCCTTCTCATCATACTTGTCCTCTAGTGAAATAAGTGGGAGCATTCCAGTGACTTCAGTGGAAAGGGCATGGGCAGGAAAAATCTAAAGCATCTATAGGATAGTTCTGCTGTCCCACAGGGGCAAAGCACCCCACACTAAATTGAGGTAAGTTGAATTAATTTGCTTGAAAATGCATTTTTCGTTATTTCCATGGTTTTGGGGGCTTTTTAATTCTTTTTGTCTTCAGAATGGTCCTACATTCATTTATTTTAATTCTCATTCTATGTACAAAGAGAATAAAGAAAAAAAAAGAAAAAGAAAAATATGTTAGACCATCCTTCAAGAACACCAATGGGCCAGAATGATTCTCTTCTTAATTGTTGTAAATTAGTGAAAAGCATCTTTATGTACATGTCCCTTTCATTTATGTAGAAGGCCAAAATAATTGAATATTGCATACTGAATTTGAAGGAATCTGTTATCAGGCAACACCTCTGAGTGATTTTAGTCCTTTAATGTAAAAACAAGAGTTTATTTCCTTTCAGCTGGAATAGACTTCAACATTTCACACAAACAGCAAGCTAGGATTCAGCTTTATTTTCTCCTTTCTCATTTCAATCAGATTCTTCATCATCAACACAATCTAATTGCTTCCTTCTGGGATATAACTGGCAAATTTATGTGGCACTGCAGAAGAAGGAACTGCTATGTAGATCAAAGAGGTAATTTCCCCCTTTTCATCTTTCCCTAATCAGGATATCCTCCAACTTCTGGAAAGCCTTGTAAGTACTTGAACATCGTGTCTCTTTATTAAGCTACGAATACACTAGGAATCTGTTTTGGAGTGGTAAAGTCACCGTACCCACAAAACAGCATCTAAGAAATGGACTTTTTTATTGCCTTGAGGCTATCACAAAAATTTGTCTGCTAGTGAGCAAGACTGCAAGTAGAAAATCCTAGAATCCTAGAATCCTGAAGTTACAGAATCATACAATCATAGAACCAGAGAACTGTCAAATCATAGAATAGAATCATTGAATCATTAAATTTGGAAAAGACCACTAAGACAATCAAATCCAACCTTCAACACATCACCACCATGGCCACTAGACCACGTCCAAAGTGCCCTGTCTACATGTCTTTTGAACACATCCAAGGATGGTGACTCCACCACTTCCCTGGGCAACCTATTCTAATGCCTGACCACTCTTTTACTGAAGACATTTTTCCTCACATTCAATCTAAACATCCTCTAGCACTTCTTGAAGCCATTTCCCTTTGTCCTATCACTTGATATTAGGGAGAAGAGACTGACCCCTCACCTCACTACCACATCCTTTCAGGAAGTTGTAGTGAAAATCATAGAATCATGGAATGCTTTAGGTTGGAATGGACCTTTAAAGGTCATCTAGTCCAACTCCCCTGTAGTCAGCAGGGACTTCTGCAACTACAAGAGCTCACTCAGAGCCCCAGACAAACTGACCTGGAATGTTTCCAGGAATAGAGATGGAAAATGAGCAAATCTGCCCCATAATCTTTTGAACAATGACTTTTTTGAACAACAGAAAGGAAACCCATGCTGGCAGCAGCTTCTTGGTCTTTTGCCACAAAGTTGCTGTGAATCATTCCCTGTCACCTGTAAGAAACCTGACTTCATCCCACCCTCCCTGCTTCCCAGAGCTGAAAGCATTTAAAATAGGGCTTTAGCTCAGATGTTCCATCAGAAGTGGCAGTGCAGGGAAGCTGCCACATCACTGCAATGCACTAAACATTTCCCCAAGGACGTTGTGGTCCGGGTTCCAAATATAATTAGGAGAAATTTCAAACACTGCTTTAGATTACGTATAGAGTAACATGTGGTACTGACATAACTATAGAGAATATTTCTTTAAAAAGTCTTTAATCATCAAGTCATATTTTGTCTTCTTTACTTATAGGTCATTTCTTTGACAGAATAAATTATGATTAGCCTCTTAGTTTAAATGTAAAATTTAGCAGAACTATAGTGTCACTGCTCTCTGTGTTCTTTCTTTCAGTATTTCTCTTTCATTAAAACTGCCTTTGAAATCTTTTACCCTCTACTCTATCAGAAGCCCAGTGAGGACACTCTAATTTCTGAAACCCTGCCTGTGGTAAGGGAAAAATGTGGAAGCTTAGGCTCCCTCATCGTCTGAGTTTTTTACCCTTTTTCTTTTATTGTAGGCTACCAAGATCACAGTGCTTCTGGTATACAACAGGCGGGGAGAAGACAGCTAGAATGTGGGATGTGTTGGGAGATCTTTAGTGCAAACGATGCGTTTTCTTCAAGGTTTGTTCTCCTTAATATCCAAGGAATGAGACCAAATAAAAATAATCATTTTTATTAAGGCACGTCTTTTTCCGAGCCCCCAGATTTTTCTATGCATGTGCCTATATAAAACATTTACTCTGTGCAGAGTTAATTTGTGAAGCTCACCAGGCTCAGCCTGTTTGAACATCATAAGCATTGCTGGCCAGGCTCGTGTATTTGTGTACGATTTTCTCCGCCTCCAAAAAAATCTTCTTTCTGCTCAGTTCTCTTTGCTGCCCAGAAGCATTTGTAAAACAGCTTTATGCATGTCCCAAATGGTGCCACCCCTGCCCCAACCCCACCATGGAAGCACTCTGCTTCTCAAAGTGCCTGCAAGAGCCACGCCAACATCCTGCCTGGGATCCTACCGGGAATCAAACGCTCACTGAAGTTGGGACAACGCTTGGCTCATGCCGCAGCCCTAAACTCCATCCAAACTACCACGGATAAGCACTTTCTCACACTGTTTTCACAAGACCCTGGGTGCACATTAAGAGGCACAGTACATTTGTTAAAGGTAACACCAGCACTGAAGAGAAAAAAAAGGAAAAAATAAAGGAAAGGAAAGGAGATGAAAAAAAAATTAAAGAAAGAAAAGAAAAGAGAAGAAATAACAACTGACCAAATATTACATTGCTGGAAAGAGTTTCATCTGCTCCTGCAGTTCTACTTTGAGCAACACAATGCCAGCAATAAGAAAGGTCATAATAAAAAGTGTTAGGCTTGCCAAGGCAATATTTCACTGGGCTGAAACATCCTATTACACAGCCAGGGAGGTTGTTTAAAGGCTGAACATTTTGCAAGTTAAATGTCTATAAATACAACTGCAACATGCAAAGAGTAGCTTAAACCATAACAGTTAGCAACTGCCATCAGATGTCCTACAGAAACCTAAAATTGCATCAATGTTTTAGGAAAAAAAAGGAATTTAAAGTCTTCTGGAGTGGTTGAGGTTATAATGCTGTTGGACCAATACTATAAACCATGAAAGATTTCATCCTGCTGCAATAATTCTGCTACTCTGATGCAGGGTTTCCTTAAAAATGTGCATCTGCATTGCAATGTTTAGAGAGGCTCATGATTCTTCTTGATGTATTCCTCTGAAATCACAGGATTGCCTTTGGACAGTGGCTGATTTTCAGCTGGGAAAACTAAATAAGGTTGCTACTTTGGAGTAAGGGTCCCTGTGATCCTCCACTTGGCAGGACAATAGAGCATCCATGGGAAATCTCTGCCATAAATTTGAGAGGTCCATGGAAACTGAGAAATACAATTCTAAATCCTTGACTCCACAGCACATCAGAGAGCCAGAGCAGCATCACAGAAGAGGAAAACTGGCTCAAGGTATATAAAAGCTGAAGGTCTCCAGTTCCCACACCCCTCCCCTTTCACACCTCCTGTCTGTCTCCAAACCTCCATCCCAGAAACCCCCTCCCCAGGCAGGACTTGCAATAAACACAAGGTGTGCAGCCCTTGGGGGTCCAAGCCATTAACTCCAACCTCCTTATGTCATAAAACCTGAGGAGATCCCATTAAGCCCATTAGGAAGTTAGGTCTCCAATTCCTACTATCCAAAGCCATTGCACAGAAGTGAAAAACCACAACAGCTAGGCGCTGCAAGCATCCTTTAAACATTTCATATAGGATTCAGGGCAGTGGATACAAACTGGAATGCAGGAAGTTCCACCTCAACGTGAGGAAAGACTTCTTTACTGTAAAGTGTGATGAAGCCCAGGGGCAGGATGCCAAGAGAGGTTGTGGAGTCTCCTTCTCTGGAGACTTTCAAGACCCTTTTGGATGTGTTCCTGTGTGACATGCCATGGGTGATCCTGATTTGGCAGGGAGGTTGCACTCAATGACCTCTGGAAATCCCTTCCAACCCCTTACATTCTGTGATTCTATAATTCCTAAATCTGTTTTGAATGCTCAGATCCTCTGGGAAGCTTTTTATCTTTTAGAGGTTCTCACATGGTGCTTGGAGATGCAGAGCAGCTAGAACATGGTTTATTACTGAACAGCATCATGTAAAGCAGCTCACAACAGATCAGATACAACCTCAAGTAATTTTCCAAGCCTCTTTTATGGAACAAATATCATGAAGAAGAGGGATGGAGAACTTTCCCTGGAAAAAAAATGGCCAGAGGATGAAATTTCCATTGTAAGTTCCACAGAAACTTATAAATAAATATACCTAGTAAGTAGTAATTAACATTTTATTAGATAAATGACTCATGCTTCATAAATTACCATGTACAAATATGTAATTAATATGCAGCAGAACTTATAGTTCAGAGCCATCAGCAGTGTAAACATATGTTCAGACACTCCATCTCAGTGCACTCTTGCATCTGCATTCAAGGACTACCATGCAAACACATCAGTGATTTAGTGGCCTTCCAACTACATCATTAGACTGAGCCTTATCTGATGATAGGATGACTGTTCATATCTTCAGATTGCACCAGGTTTAGGTTGGGTATTATCAAAAATTTCTTTACTGGAAGAGTGGACAGGCAGTCTGCCTTCATCCCAGGCAGGGCACACATAAAACCAGCCAATATTGGGCCACAAAGGTACTGAGGAGAATGGATCACCTCTCTTATGAGGAGGGGCTGAGAGACCTGGGGCTGTGTAGCCTGGAGAAGAGCAGACTGAGAAATTCCCTGTCAGACAGAGGAATAATATTGCTCTATATTTCAAAGATGCCTATACCTCCTCTCAAGGACCCTCTGGAGTGCACAAGATCACTGAGGAAATATTTAGGGAAGTTTTGATTGGGGAATTTTAGATTGAACACGAGAAGAAATGTCTTTCCTAGAACAGTGGTCAGGCATTGAAACATGATGCCCAGGGTGGGTGGTGGAGTCACCATTGTGGAGGTGTTCGAGAAAGGAGAAGTCGTGGCACTTCAGGACATAGTCTAGTGGTCTTGGAGATGTTGGGTAGACTGTTGGACTTGATTATCTTAGAGAGGTTTTCCAACCTTAATGATTCCGTGATTTAAAAGACTACACAGAGCTATACAATGAGAGCACAAAACATTTTGGTTGAAATATCACACACATTTCATGATTCAATATCGAGAGCCTACAAGGATATCGCCTTTTGCTAACAAGTTCAAGACTGTTAGAGGGACTGCACTGAAAAATTAACCTTTTTATCTCACAGGAGCTGGGCTTTTTTCAGAAACAGGGAGGAGAAAAACACACCTAAATTTGTCTGTGAGCTTCTCCAAACTCAGCAGGAAATTTGGTGAATGTGTTCTGTGTCCAAATAACCTAAGCCAAAGTGATCTGGGGGGATGTTTTCCATAACAATGCTCCAAGAAATTGCACTAAATCTCAGACATTATCCCTGGTTTTATAGAACTGCCCACAGAGACAGACACCAACAGCACTATTAAGTATCACCAAAGTACCAGGCTTGTTACAGGAGCTTTATGAGAGCCAAGGATCAAATATTTTTTCACAGTTTTATGTGGATAGTTTCATGAAAATTGATCAGGTCTAAAAAGTCACAGTCCAAATGAAGCTAAGGTTAAAGATAATTTATACATGATATTCCTAATTTTATTCTGAGCCCTTTTATTACTATGTAGGCCTTTATGACTTTAAAGAAAATGTCAGTGGCAGCAAATGACATTGTACTGAATAATCTAGTTATGAGGGAAAAGACATTTAAAACTATTCTGTATCAGCTTTGCTCTGTTCTGCTGAACTTACAGTTTCATCCCACACAGCTGGGCAAAACTCCTCTCTGTATTTTTAAATCCTCTTTAAAGTTGCTTTAGGAACAAATGTCTTCTTAAATTTTTTTTGAAACTCCTTGGGTTTATTTTTACCTTATTTTTTTTCTCAGTTAATTTAAGGGAATTCATTATGACCTCACATGTGCAGGGGTTTATCATCATGGGTGTTGCAGTCTCAATTATCCAGCTCAGACATGAATGTTCAGGACATGGAAATATTTGCTCAGTTCCTGATGTTTGTGTCTCTTACCTGTCCTTGAGAGCAGCTCCTGTACCCAGATAAGCTCCACAACAAGGACATCAACTGGAGATAAATTCCTGCTACTTTTTAGGTGGGCAGCCACAGTATTTCCATAAATTGCTGCTTGTACAATGATGGGAAGAGGGATGGGTTTGATGGATATCTTCAGCCCTCCCTCAGAGCACCCCCTTCTCCAGTTTGCAGGATTTGTACCCACTTCTCTCTCTCTCCTCATTTTAGTCAATCTCCAAACATGAAACAGCAACAAACATGAAAAATAAAGTGGGTATTTACAGTGTTATAGTTCTTGTCTTGATGATCTTTCAGATAGATCTCAAACTTCTGTCAGCAATGTTTACTTTATTATTATTTCTTTTCTTACAACCAGAGAAAAAATCACTGACACAGACTGGTGACATCTGTCTGAAGCTGCCATTTGATACAAGGAGCAGATTCAGAGGAGCAGCTTTTCCCAAGAAGGTTTCCAGGGGGTTCCCAGAGGAGTAGCCACACCAGAGCCCTGTCCCTGGTGCTCTGAGATTTCTTTTCCCCTAAGAGCTTCTTCTCAGTTCTAGCTTCTCCAGGCTAAACAGCTCCAGGTTTTTCAACCTTTCCTCCTTGCAGAGATTCTCCAGTCCCCCTAGCACTGGACTCTCCAGTAAATCACTGTCTTTCTTCAACTGGGGAACTCAGAACTGGACATAATACTCCAGGTGAGGCCTCACCGGTACAGAACGAGTGAAGGGCCAAGAAAACCTCCCTAGACCTGCTGGCCACACTCCTCTTAGTGCATTCCAGGATGCTCTTGGCCTTCTTGGCAACAAGGGCACACTCCTCACTCATGGTCATCCTTTTGTCTACCAGAACTCCCAGAGTTGTTTCCCAGAAGATTAGTCTCTCACTAGTACTGGTGCAGGGTGTTATTCCTCTCCAGAGGCAGGAGGACCCCACACTTGTCCCTGCTGAACTTTACGAAGTTCCTCTACCCTAACACTCCATCCTCTCCAGGTCTCTCTGAGTGGAAGCAGCCTGCTGGGGTGTCTGTGGCTACAAACATAAAAATCTGGCATAGCTACAGCTCTGTAATTGTTATAAATGGAGTTTGTACATTGGTCATACATTGGTTGCCCAGTGAGGTGGTGGAATCACCGTCCCTGAAGGTGCTCACTTTGGGACACCTTTGGCACCTTGGGACATGTTTTAATGACCATGGTGGTCTTAAGTTGAAGCCTGGACTCAATGATCTTAGAGGTCTTTTCCAATTAAAACAAATCTATGATTCTGTGATTGCAATCAATCATGGTGTGTATTTACTGGAAGGAAACAGTGTCAATAAATGAAAATAAAGAGTTTTTTTTTCATATAAATTGCTGAGGCTGTATTTCAATGCTCAGAAAAATCTGGTGTTAAACAGACTGAGCTTTTATTCTTTTTTTTTCCTGTTCTTTCTAATTTCTTGAACAGGCTAAACAAAATAAAAAAGAAGGGGAAAAAAAAAAGAGTTCTTATTATTAACAGCCTTTCCAAATTCCACCACTGTCTGAGTCGCCGCTACCCCTGGTTTTCCAGATGCCTTTTTGAGAGGCAACTGTTATTGCATGTCAGAATTGTGTTCATAGCTGAGTAAACACCTTCACAGGTGCAAAGACATCCAAAGGCTGCGTGGGTTGTAAGGTTGAAAGAGCAGAAATTTTCTAGCCATGTCAGGGACAAAGAAGATGTAGAAATCAAATACAATATATTTTCCTGTGTCTTTGCTGTAACACTTGATTAGCTTGAGAAGCAGCGAGAGGCTTGTGTCCATGCTCAAAATTTAATCAAAACTGGAGTCTTGTTTGAAAAGTGATTAGGTAAAAATGTCATTGATTTTGAAAGCAAATCTGCTTGCTGAGTGTTTCAGAGCTGTAGGCTCCTTTGTCTTGATACTATTTGTATTTTAACTATTTTTTCAACAGCGGCTCTCATGGTATAATAAGAGAAGAAATTATTATGACGCGTGCTTTTTCCAGCCCTTGGCTGCAGGATTTGGCTTTCCCTGCTGTTTTTGAGCTCATCTATTTTTCCTCATTGCTGTCTTTCATTATCACAGCATCACAGAATGGTAGGGTTTGGAAAGGATCTCTGGAGACCATGTTGTCCAATCCCCCTGCTAAAGCAGGGTCACCTGCAGCAGCTTGCCCAGAATCACAGTATCCAGGTGGCTTTGGAATCTCTCCAGAGAAGGAAACTCCACAACCTCTCTGCATAGCCTGTTTCAGGGCTGCAGCACCCTCACAGCAAAGAAGTTTCTCTTCCTGTTGAAACAGAATCTCCTGTGTTCTGTTTTGTGCCTCTTGCCCCTTGTCCTGTTGCTGGGCACCACTGTAAAGAGCCTGGGCCTATCCTCTTGTCCCCCAGACTTTAGCTATTGATCAGCATTGAGAATATCCCCTCTGTAAAGAGGATTTGCTGCAGACTTGCAAGAAATGCAGTGGATCATCTAGAAGACGTTGATTGCATTTCCAAATCCTCCACAGGGATCAAAAGAGCCCAGTTTGGGTCAGGTAGAGAATGGACACAATGAATACACCTTCCTAACTGCATTTTTTTTTTACACTTTTTGTCAAATAAATGTTAAAAATACACATGTCATTCAATATATAAAAATATGTTAAACTGAGGTGTTTTTTCCCCCAGAAATATGGGTAGATTTATCTTCTGAAATGTTCATCTTTAATGAAAAGTAATTTCCCCGTTACTATAATTAGTGATATTCTCATTAACTGTCCAAATATATATAAACACATATTAACCTCTTCATTATTATGCAGTTCTTTCATCTGAGTATTGTTCAGACTAAGAAAAAAAAAAACCCTGTTTAATAAACCTTGCTCCATAATGTCGAAGAACTTATGAAATCCCCCTTTACCTGAACAGGATCTTTTAATATGATTTTTAATGAGACAGGAGATATCACAGAAAACCTGGAAGGGTCCTGTAGAGATGTTATTGATCTTTGGAGTTAGATCACCTTAATGATTATCTTTCATAGCAGCTGGAATATTTTGTTCCTCATGCAGTAGAAAGACACATCTGAAGGTTAAATACAGGAGGATGCAGCAAACTTTTGGCATAAGTTTTTAAACCCTTCATGAGGAAGAGGAGGTGAGAGTTATTTCTCATTTCTTTTCATTGGATCATAGAATCATTTGGGTTGGAAGAAACCTTTGAGATCACCATTCATCCAGCACTGCCAGGTCACCACCAAATTGTGTCCCTCAGCACCATGCCTCCTTTTCTCCAGGCTGAACAACCCTCATTCCGTCAGATTCTCCTTACTAGACTTGTGCCATTTGATTTGAGCTAATCTGATCTTTTGTTTGAGCTGGAAGTCATTGAAAGAATTTTATCAGGTTTAGATCTAAAGAATAAGTTTTGTTTTCTTTTCTTTTCTCTTTTCTTTTCTTTTCTTTTCTTTTCTTTTCTTTTCTTTTCTTTTCTTTTCTTTTCTTTTCTTTTCTTTTCTTTTCTTTTCTTTTCTTTTCTTTTCTTTTCTTTTCTTTTCTTTTCTTTTCTTTTCTTTTCTTTTTCTTTTCTTTTCTTTTCTTTTCTTTTCTTTTCTTTTCTTTTTCTTTTCTTTTCTTTTCTTTTCTTTTCTTTTCTTTTCTTTTCTTTTCTTTTCTTTTCTTTTCTTTTCTTTTCTTTTCTTTTCTTTTCTTTTCTTTTCTTTTCTTTTCTTTTCTTTTCTTCTTTTCTTTTCTTTTCTTTTTTCTTCTCTTCTCTTCTCTTCTCTTCTCTTCTCTTCTCTTCTCTTCTCTTCTCTTCTCTTCTCTTCTCTTCTCTTCTCTTCTCTTCTCTTTTCTTCTCTTATTTTCTTTCCTTCTCTTTTCTTTTCTTTCCTTCTCTTTTCTGTCCTTTTCTTCTCTTCTCTTTTCTTCTCTTCTCTTTTCTCCTCTTCTCTTTTCGTGTCTCTCAGTATAGGCAAGGACACTAATCTGTGCTCCATGGCTGAGTCACTTCTCAGGATTAAGCTGTGCTACTTCCTTCCAAAACAGTACCTGCCAACTGGAGAGGACAGGTTCTGAGGGCATCTTCTTCCCTGAGCATAGAATCAGAATTGTTTTGGCCAAGAGAGACCTTTCAGATCAAATCTAACCATTAACTCAGCACTGCCAAGTTCACCATTAAAACATGACCCTCCTCACTGGAGTGGGAAGGGTTTTACAGTGTGTTCCTGCTCCCAGTGTTAAGGCACACAGGCTGCCTCAAGCATCCTTTCCATACCACAGCTTCTTTCCTTGAAGACAAATTTCTTCCCTTTAAGGATGTGGATCCCTGGAACAGGCTGCCTAGAGAGATTCCAAGCATGCCTGGACAACCTGCTCTGGATGAACCTGCTGTAGCAAAGGGGTTGGTCTAGATGTCCTCAAAGCTCCCTTTTAACCCCCACTAAGCTGGGATTTGGGGATTTAACAATGTGTGCAGCCTTGTGGGATAATTCTCACCCATTTCCAGCATCAGTCCCGAGGGCCAGATCTGCAATTCCACCCCTGGCACAGGCTGTAAACACAATTTAACAGATTTTGGTTTTCCTTCTAGACCGAGATGAACATACCCCAGGGTGCCCTCAGAAAGCAGGAGAAGGCACTCACAGCCTCGATTTCCAGAGCAGCAACATGCCTGGGATCTGGACAATGGGGGCCAAGAGATCAAGGGATCAAGTGTTCTGGGATCTATACAATGTGGACGAAGTGATCCAGGAGTTGTGTGGGTATCAGGGTTGCAAAGAGGGGACCAGAGTAGGAATCAGGAAGGGTCCCCATGGTATCTCTGTGCCGCTCAAGGATGCTGCGATTGTGGAACATCCCTCCAGTGGCTCTTTAAGCCAGATTGAAAGATGCTCTGCATTGCCAAGCTGCCAAAGGAAAAAAAAAATGAAAAAAAAAAAAAAAAAGACACAGAGAGGGAAAAAAAAAAAAGGCAGCATTATCCCAGCTGTGAAACTGGCTCTGTGTGTTTAACGTCTCTGAATGGCTGGGGTGGGATAGCATGGCAGAAACTGGAAGTCAAGCAGCTGAATCCTTGTGCACCGCTTTGAAAAATTAGGGGCATTTATAATGTCTAGTATGTTGCAAGGCAGGATGATTTAACAGATGGTTTAAAAAGAAAATCAGCATGTCAGGCAAGGCCCATTGTGTAGCTCTCTGTAGGTTTCTATAGGATGTGAAAGTGATAAAAGATTGTTTTTCTTTCCCTATTTCCATACAGGAATATGTTAAAATTTGAAAACCTTGGGGGAAATGGTTTAATTACCCTGGTGGTGTCAGTGGTCCAGAGCACTGGGGAATTTTAATTCCCCTCAGAAAAGGCTCAAAAAAAGGAATCACAGAATTGTTTTGGTTGGAAAAGACCTCTAAGATCATCGAGTCCAACCATTGACCTAACACCACCATTGCAATTAAACTACATCCCAAAGTGCCATGTCCACACTTTTCATGAACATCTCCAGGGACGAAGACTCTATCACCTCCCTCAGCAGCCTGTTCTAAAGCCTGACCACTGTTTCCATAAAAAAATGTTTTCCAACTTCCAATCTAAACCTTCCCTAGCACAATTTCAGGTGATTTCTTCTCATTCTATGACCTGAAATTAGAGAGAAGAGAGTAACCCCTACCCCACTGCAATGTCCTTTCAAGAAGTTGTAAAGAGCATCAAGGTTTCCCCTCAGCCTCCTCTTCTCCAGTCTAAACAATCCTTATTCCCTCAGGGAAATCCTCAAAAGACTTGTTTTCTAGACCCTTCACCAGCTTGCACAATCAGGCCACTTTCAAAATGGTTGTTGTGTCTCATAATCTTTTATGAATAATTTTCAGCTAAACTCACACACAAAAAAACCCCACACTGATATTTACCTCTTCCTGGCTTCATTTCAGTTCTGCATGCAATGAAGAAAATAGGAACAACATATTTGCCTTCAAGTGGAAAACTGTGGTGGGAAATTTGGATTTTTAAATGGCTGTGCTTCCATTACACCTTGATTTATAATTTAAGATGCAACAAATATGGGGTTAGATTGATGATGGGACTGAATGATCATTCATCAAAAGAAGCGTGACCAGCAGGATGAGGGGGATGGTTCTGTCACTCTGCTCTGCTCTTGTGAGACCCCACCTGGAGTACTGTGTCCAGTTCTGGGGGCCCCCACCACCAGAAGGACATGGAACTGTTGGAGCAGGTCCAGAGAAACATAAAGATGAACAGAGGAGTGGAGCTCCTCCCCTGTGGGAACAGGGTGAGAGAGTTTCATAGTTTCATTCAGGGTTGGAAGGGACCACAAAGATCATCTAGTTCCAACCCCCTTGCCACGGGCAGGGACACCCCACACTAGATCAGGCTGGCCAAAGCCTCATCCAGCCTGCTCTTAAACACCCCCAGGGACGGGGCCTCGACCACCTCTTTGGACAACACATTCCAGGGTTTCACCACTTCGCTTCAGAGAAAAGAAGGCTCTGGGGAAACCCTTGGAGCAGTCTTCCAGTACCTGAAAGGGGCCTATAAGAAAGCTGAGGAAGGACTTTTTACAAGGACTTGTAGAGATAGGATGAGTGACAATTGCTCTGAGCTGGAGGAGGGGAAAATTTAGACAGGATATTAGGGAGAAGTTCATTAGCGTGAGGATGGTGAGACACTGGAATAGGTGACCCAGGGAAGTGTTCAGGGTTGGATGAGGCCTTGAGCAACCTGGCATAGTAGGAGGTGTCTCTGCCTGTGTCAGGGGGGCTGGAACTAGGTGATCTCTAAGGTCCCCTCCAACCCAAAACATTCTATGATTCTAGAATGGAATGATAGAATGGGTTGGGTCGGAAGAGCTGTTAATGTTCATCTGGCTCCACCACCCTTGTCCTGTCTTTTCCAACCTAAATAATTCTGAGAGTCTGTGATTTCTATAATTTCCCCATATCATGCCTTCCACAATTATATCACATTTTTTTTATCATTTTTTGAGAAAGAAGAGTTAATATTTAAAGCTGCCCTTTAGTACTCATTTGGAAGCACTGATTGAATAATAAGCCAAGCAGCTCAGTGTATCACATCTCTATTAAATTCTCTTGCCTTTTTTAAGATTAATAAAAAAAAGAAGAGAGAATCAAAAAGCCCCCTCAACAACAAAAAAAGCCACAACTTTTTTATTCCTCTAAATGCAAATCTTTCTTTGTAACACTGTGCCTAATCTACTACAACTAATTAATCTGTTTGAGCTGATGAAATGTTACCTCTACATTTTATTTTTTTTTTGGTTGTTGTTCCTTGTATACAATTATTGTAACAGTGGTGAATAAATCAATATTCCCAATCCAACTGTAAAAAACAATCAAGAAAAGCAGCGCTTCTCAGGGAAAAAAACACCAAATAATATTTATTAACTCTGTCTCAATCCACAGCAGAGCCTAATACCATTCAAGCATTTTCTGCAAGTGTAATAAGCAAACTCAAATACATGATGAAAGTGGCACATGCCAATAATTTCACCATTTTACACTGCAGAGTAATTGAAGGATTTAATGAGAAACAAACCAATAAAAATAAATAGACCATGCGAGAGGAGGAGAAACTGATCTAAAATGGAAGTTGCTCCATTGTGAGTTTCAGGGTTTGGGGTTTTTCTGTGGGTTTTTTTTTGCATGGTTTGACTGGTTAAAAAAAAATAATAAAAATTTTTGGGGGATGATGGGATTGTTTATTTCTACTCCTTTTACATTTTTTAAGTGGATTTCCAGTGAGGAAAATTCTTCGTGTTCAATCTAGATTTGATTCTGCATCAATTTACTCTCCTTTTGCTGCCACTTCCGACAGATCCCTTATTTTCCTGCTGATTTCCGTGACAAATAGTATCTTTCTGCCTGAAGTTTCTGTTGCATTGGTGTTTATAAATAACTGTGAGCAGCCCAGCTTTTTAAATAATGGCATGGGGTCCTTCTGCTTTTGGAAACATCTCTAAATCATAGCCCTCATGAAAGGAATTCTGATTACAAAGAAATTCCTTTGTCTCAACAGTGCCTCTAAATTTGGGCCATGTACAAATGTCTCACTGAATGATTCCACAAGCACCCACCTCATCATAGAGCAAGGATCAAACATGCCTGGACAGAAAGAATGTTGTAGCCCTACATCTTTTTGATGTATGTTTTTAGTAGCCCCAGATCTGGATCTAGGTTTCAATGGATCTCACCAAGCAGAACTCCACAAGGTGGAGTTCTAGCACTCATGACTGGGTCCACTCTTGTCTGCATCAGTGACCTAGGTGAAGGGACAGAGGGGAAGAATGGTTGTCATACCACCAGGCTCTGCTGATGTCCAGGGAGACCTGGGCAGGCTGGAGAGTTGGCTGAAGAGAAGCCTCATGAAGTCCAACAGGAGAACTGTAGGGTCCTGCACCTAAGAAGGAATTGCCCCCTGCAGCAGTACAGGGTTGACCTTCTGGAAAGCAGCTCTGTGAAGAGGGACCTGGGAGTGCTGGTGGACAAGCAGCTCCCCATGAGCCATCAACGTACCCTCACAGAGAATGCAGCCAATGGTCTCCTGGGGTTCATTAAGACAAGTGTGGCCAGCAGGTTGAGGAAGGTTCTCCTCCACTTCTCTCTGCCCTTGTGAGGCCACACCTGGAGTACCAGATCCAGATCTGGGCTCCCCAGTTCAAGAGAGACAAGGAATTGCAGGACAAGTCCAGCAGACCTTTCTGTGAGGGTTTTGAGTCCTGGAGCAGGCTGCCCAGAGAAGTTGTGGAGTCTCCTTCTCTGGAGAGATTCCAAGCCTGCCTGGACATTATGATCCTGGGCAACCTGCTGTTGGTGACCCTATTTTAGCAGCAGGGTTTGACTGGATGATCTCTGGAGATCTCTTCCAACTCCCAGCATGATACACTTCTGTGATTCTATAATTCTGACCTCTACTTCAGGCACACCAAAGCTGGTGCCACAGTGAAGATGCTGGGGCTGGCAAGATTGGGGAGGTTCCTCCACAGCAGCATTTTGGTAGGGTCTAAGATCAGAGGTGATTTCAACCAACCCTGGGGTAACATTTGGTGGAGAGAAGTTTGGATTGAAACATTCAAATCCAAAACCATTTGAGGGATCTGGACAGACTTGCAGATGGTTTATAAAGGACAACAAGTGAGTTATTTCTCACTTGCTGTCTTCAGTTAAACTGTGGATATTTATGATTTATGTTAATTTATGTTGGATATTAGGAAAAAATTCTTTACTGAAAGAGTGGTCAGGCATTGGAACAGGCTGCCCAGGATGTGGTGGTCACCAATCCTGGAAGTGTTCAAAAAACTTGTAGCCATGGCATTTTGGAACATGGTTTAATGGACATGGTGATGTTTGGTTGAAAATTGGACTTGATCTTAGAGTTCTTTTCTGACCTAGATGATTCTATGATTTCTGAAGAAAACAAAAATCCTGAGAAATGTGGACCAAAAGGGGCTCCTTGCTCACTCAGCTCATGAAACAGGCAAAGACAAGCCAGCTAAACCTGGATATTCAGAGCAACTTTGGTACATATTGAGTATTGTACACCTGGTAAAAGAAACAATAACACAATATCTCATGTCTAAAGGGGATTCTTTTCAGCTGCATTGTTTTGATGTTTTCCCTTGTATGCACAATCGAAAACATGGACTTATAATAAGTTATTGCTTTGTGTGGTGCTTTGGGACAGAGGGGGAGGGCAGGTTCAAAGACCAAGTGCAGAGAGGGCTCTCCCTGGACAATCAAGGTCCAAGCTCAGTGTATAGGTCAGTGACCCTTTTATAAAATCTTTGAAGTGCTTTCTTGAAGGGTATTGACTGACCAAAGCCTTTTTATTTCATATCAAGTTCAAATGTAATGTCTTTATGAGCATAATGCACAAATCAATGAAGCAGGACATTCAGATTATTTAGATAGAGCTGAGCTTGTGCAGCATGCACAGAGGCATCCTCAAAACCATTCATAGCCTTCAGATAACATTGCACCCCACTATTTTGTTTGCCAGACAATAATTTAACAAAATCAGGTCTGCTAACAAAATATTTTCTCTCTCTTTACTTGTCAAGACATCAGGTTTTGCCTGAACAGTTCAAGAGGAATTGCTGCTTTATCTCCCTGGGGGTTTAAAGAATTTTAAATCCCATCTCTCTCTCTGTCTTCACACCAGCAAAATTCATCATTATTATTGTTGTTATTTTTTAAATTATTGGTTGTTTTGGTGTTGTTGCTGTTATTAGCAGCAGTAGTAGTAGTAGTGGTAGTCTTGAACTTCTTTATTATGAGGTGGTGAGACACTGAAACGGGCTGACCAGGAAGGTTGTGGATGCCCCTTCCCTGGAAGTGTTCAAGGTCAGGTTTGAACAACCTGGTGTAATGGAAGCTGTCCCTGCCCATTGCAGGGTGGGTGGAACTAGATGATCTTTAAGATCCTTTCCCACACAAACCACTCTATGATTCTGTGATGATGATGATTATCATTACTTTTTTAGTAGTGTAGAGGACATGAACTTTTCTATACCCTGTTCTTACACAGAACAAAAATTTCTTCTTCCCCATAGATCTTAAATAAACCATTTTGCAGCAAATTTAATCTACAATTGCAAGCTACTTTCCATAGAAGTCCCAATGAATAGAATTTTCATTTTTCTGGGGTCCTCAAGGACACCAAGTCTCAATTCCACCCATGACACTGAGGACACATCCCAGCTTCCTATAAGACAGCCAAATCATCTAACATCCTAAGAACTGTGTTGACGTTGTGCTGGTCCCTAGGATTCATCACTCTATACTGAACATCTTTTACTGTCCACCATTTTCTTGCTCTCCTGATGATATCAATGCATATCTTTGTGCAGCATGATGTGGTTATGGGCACTGCAGATGCTGCAAGGACCAGCAGCAAAGTTTCTCCCCAAAACTTCTTCACTTTTTACATTCAGGGCAAAGGAAAACTCTTCAGAGAAGATACATAATAGAATAAGAAGTCATTACAGTACAGCACAAGGTCAGTTGTTCTTTCACTGTGAACAAGTTATAAGGGTCTTACATTTTTTAGCAGGAACACCTTAGTAAAGAAACATGATAACCTTGATGTTTTTTTGTAGTGTTTTAATGGACATTACTGGAGGACCAGACTGATTTATATGTGCTTGCTTCTTGTGCTAAGTGTTTATTTTTCACTCTCCCAATGGGAGGAAGAAAAGAACAGAAATTGCTCTTACGTCAAATTCATGGATGCAGAAATGTGTGAGACAGAAGAACTGAGCATTATTCTCACTCCCATCATGACTTCTGGCAGTCAGAGTGGCACAGACATCCAGGCTGCACTTTTCAAACCCTGACACACCTTGGACTGCAGGTTTTCAACTCTGGTGTCTTCAGCCTTGCTTTTCCTGTCTGTTTTACAAGGAACCCTGGCTGAAGAATGGCCAACCCCGCTGCAGACTCCAGACCTCCCATTGAAGAAAGGGAGGATGCTTCTGTGGTAGATATCCCTTTCCCTATTTAAAACTTGTCTCAGGAACAGGGGGAGCAGAGATAGTATAATCCCAAACAAGGTGAGAGAAGTGGTTTTCATAAATATATTCCTTCATTCGTTGATGGACTAAGATGGAATACATTTGTACATGGAAACCAGGAATAATTCCCATACCTGTGACTGCATTTTGGCCATAGGTGCCTCCAGAGACCTTCTATATAGGAAAATCCAAAGTGCAAAACCCAAAGGAGGATCCAACAGTTATCAGGAGAGTTACTAATGGTGATGTCACACAGTCCAACATCACTGACAAGCTTTTTGGCATGATATAACATGCCTCTATTTTGCTCTATCAAAGATATCAGCAGAAAAGCCAAAAGATGGAAGGAACCCTCAAATGCCATCTTGTCCAACCTCCCTGCAATGAGCAGGGACATCTCCAACTAGATCATATTGCTCTGGGTCACATTAAGTTTGACTTTGAATGTCTCTAGAGAAGGGCCTCAACTACATCTCTGGGCAACCTGTTGTAGTATTTCACCACTCCAATTGTAAATAAATTCATCCTTATGTCCAACCTAAATCTGTCTCGCTCCAGTTTCAAACCATTGTCCCTCTTCTACATCCTTGTGTATTAATCTTGAACTTGGTAACTTGGTTTAGCAGGCCCAGTGGTCTTGGGATGATGATTGGACTTGATGAACTTGGAGGTCTTTTCCAACCATAGTGGTTCTATGATTCTATGTTTTTATGACTCTTCCTGAGCACCACGACTTGCAGATGTTGATCTTGGGGCTGTTGGTTCTAAAACCAGAGGTCAAAGTTGGCAGAGAGCTGCAGGAATATCAGCTGTTTGCTACCCTACAAGCTGTTTTACAACCAATTTGACAGTTTAGTTTTTTGTTCTATGAGGTGCATTTCTATTGTGAGTCTCCAACAGGAAATTTATTGTGAGTTTCCAGGTTGTCTGTATAAATAAACTTAAAGAATATTAGTGTGTCACATGCCATGTCTACGCTTGGTGTTGATTTTTACTTGTTTTTTGTCAGTGGGAATTGCCAGGTTGGTTATTTCCACTACCTTTGCTCTCTGCCAATCCATGTAAATTCCTGCTGTTCTGGGAGGGGGGGAAAAAAAAGTATCCTTTCAGTACCAATCAGAATTTCATTTTTAGCCTCAGCTGAACCTTACTGAGGAATGCCTGGACTAATAAGCCTGCTATGTTTCTTGAATCCTCATTTTTTTTCCCAGTCATTCTGAGGAAAATTGGTGGCTATGTTGCATGGTTCCAGTGTAATTAGTCTTTTTTAATGAAATGGACCCTGGATATATTCCACTGTGGAGCTTCAGTAATAGAATTTAAGTGAAAGTAATTTCAAAGTGCAACAGTAGTTTACATATTAGTTATTGCATAAAGGGGAAAAGAAAAAGAAAAAGAAATACAAAAAGCTCTGCTGTTCTAGGTTAAATGCAATTAACATCCAGGCCTTCTGCAAGACTCCTGGGAGAGAATGATTGGTTTGGCAGGTTATTTCTCAGGTTTTGATAAAAACAAAAAGAAACCCCACATTGTTTTAACTAGATACCCCTGCTGAACGTCTTACAGCACTCTCTAGATTCAAGACCTCAAAGTAACTTTGTAGAGCACAGATATAATGCCAGAATTTTTAGTAATTATTACTCAGAAGCACAATTACAAATTGAGCCTCTGTAATATTAGAGAATCACACAGCATCCCACCATGGTGGGGGTTGGAAGGGACCTTTGGAGATCAGCCAGCACAAGCACCCTGCTAAAGCGAAGCCACCCACAGCAACTTGCTTGGGATCACAAAGTCAAGCAGGGTTTGGAATCTCACCAGACAAAGAAACTCCACAACCTCTCTGGGCAACCTGCTCCAGAGCTCCAGCAACCTCACACCAAAGAAGTTTCTACTCATGTTTAGGTGAGTTCCAGTTTTTGCCCATAGCCTCTTGACCTGTGACTGGGCACCACTGAAAAGTGTCTAGCCCTATCTTCTTGCTCCCCACCTTTTAGCTCTTGCTGAGCACTGGGAATATCTCCTCTCATATTGCTCTTTTCCAGGCTGAACAGCCCCAGATCTTAACCTTTCCTCCTCAAGAGATGCTCCAGTTCCCTCAGCATCTTCAAAGCCTCTGCTGGACTCTCTCCAATAGCTCCCTGTTTCTCTTGAACTGGGGAGCCCAGAATTGGACCCAGTACTCCAGATGTGGCATCGTTAGGGCAGGCTATAGGGGAGAAGAACCTCCCCCAATCTTCTGGTCATATTAATTTTAATGGACTGCAGGAGACCATTTGCCTTCTTGGCCATGAGGGCACATGGGGAACATACACCGGCACCCCCAGGTTCTTTTCCACACCGCTGCTTTCCAGCAGGTCAACCCCTCACCTGTACTAGTGCAGGGGTTATTCCTCCCCAGGTGCAGGACTGCTTATGTTACATAGAAATACCATTTTCAAGTCCATGTAGAATTCAGTTCGTTTCTATCTAGCAGTCACTGTGCAAGGGATGGAAAAGAGGCAGCGATGTGGTGCTGCAAGATGCAATTTAGCACCAGACTTGGTAGACTTAGACAATGGTAGGACTTGATGATCTTAAAGGTCTTTCTCCAACCCAAATGATTCTGTGTTTCTGTGATTCTAAGCTTCTACCTTTAGTTTTGGCAAAAAAACATTACCTAGGACCCTGCTGCAAGCGCAAACATTGTGGACAAAGATGTCCACCACCTCTCCTTATTTCATGTGTCACCCAAAGAAAAAAGTGAGATTATGGGAAATATGGAAAGCAGTGCTGAAGATTTGTTGTAAGAGACTTCATGTGTGCCAAGAAGGATTTGTAATTGTTTTTTAAATTATTATTTTCTTACTTTGCCTCCAACAGACAGATATTTTAACAATTCTTTTTTTCCTCATTTGAGAAGTTAAGTCTTTCACTCCCAATTGTTTCTACAAATTCCACAGTTATCCAGGAATAAAACCTAACTCTCGCAACATCTATTAGCTTATTTCGTGGGATCTTATTGTAAAGGAGCTCACACAAAAAAAAAAAGTTTCTCATTCTTAGTCACCTAGGAACACTTGGATCAAAATCCCACTGTTTTAATGCTACTATAGGGAAAACCAAACCAAACCAAAAACCCACATAGACCAAACAGAAAACTGTGGCTAATCTACATTTGGACACTTTCTGCAGTGTACATGGTCCTTCACAGGCTGTTAAACACATCCTCTGGCTCAGGAAGTCCCTGAGATGCAGATTGCTAGAGATGGGAAAACAGACAAGGAAAAACTCACTGTCTCTCTCCTCAGTCCTATTTTCATCCTTTTAGAATAAACCTTTATTTAGAATAAACCAAACCAGGTTGGAAGAGACCTTCAAGATCATCATGTCCAACCCATCAACCAACCCAACCCACCCAAACAGCTAACCCATGGCACCAAGTACCCCATCAAGTCTCCTCCTGAACACCTCCGATGACAGCGACTCCACCACCTCCTTGGGCAGCTCATTCCAATGGGCAATCACTCTCTCTGTGTAGAACTTCTTCCTAACATCCAACCTGAACCTCCCCTGGTGCAGCCTGAGACTGTGTCCTCTTGTTCTGGTACTGGGTGCCTGGGAGAGGAGACCATCATCCGCCTGTCTACAACCTCCCTTCAGGTAGTTGTAGAGAGTGATAAGGTCACCCCTGAGTCTCCTCTTCTCCAGGCTGAGCAACCCCAGCTCCCTCAGTCTTTCCTCATAGGGCTTGTGTTCCAAACCCCTCACCAACTTTGTTGCTCTTCTCTGGACTCGTTCCAGCAAGTCAACCTCCTTCCTAAACTGAGGGGCCCAGAACTGGACACAGTACTCGAGGTGTGGCCTAACCAGTGCAGTATACAGGGGCAGAATGACCTCCCTGCTCCTGCTGGCCACACTGTTCTTGATGCAGGCCAGGATGCCATTGGCCCTCTTACGTACCAGCCAGGGAAACAAGGTATGGGACCACATGAATTATGAGTACAGCCATCAACAGCTATTCCTACAGTAGAAAGAGGGTATTTTACCTTTAGGAAATTGCAGCAGGACTGTGTTTAACACTTACTAAAATTAATAGAAATATTCTTATTGACTTTAGCGAGCTCTGGACCACTCCATCAGATGTGGATTTTCACCTTGACCTTCAGTCACGTAAAAAATTGAGATTTCTAGCTGAAGTTAGTCATCTAAAACATAAAGAGGAGTAGGTACCTCCACAGGACAATTTCATCTTTAAAGAACTGGCTAAAATATCCCCTTACCATCATCAACTACAGAAATATCTTGGGTGTAAAGCTTAAAATAGATACCCAAATCTTACAGGCTGCAGTAAATGAGATGACTCCTATCTCTAGTTGCACAGTAGGTGACAGTAATGATAAAGTGAATTTTGTCAGTCCAGTAATAAAAGGAATAAATCACAGAACCAAAGAATCTTAGTGTAGTAGAAGTTGGAAGTGACCTCTGGAGATCATCCAGTACAAGCACCCTGCTAAAGCAGGGGCACCCACATAAGGTTGCCCAGGATCCAAATGGCCAGGTTAGTTTGGAAGCTCTCCAGAGAAGGACACTCCACAACCTCTCTGGTAATCCTGCTCCAGGGCTTGAGCACTCTCACACCAGAGAACCCTCCTGGGTTCTACTTTGTGTCTATTGCCCCTTGTCCTGCAACTGGGCACCACTGGCAAGAGTCTGGCTCCATTTTCTTGCCCCCTACAGGTTCTTCAGCCCTTGCTGGGCATTGAGAAGATGCCCTCTCAGACTGCTCTTCTCCAAGCTCAACAGTCCCAGGTCTCTAAGTCTCTCCTCCTCACAGAGATGCTCCAGGCCTCTCAGCATCTTTGGATCCTCCACTGGACTCTCTCCACTAGTTGGTTGTCTCTCTTGAACTGGGGATCCCAGAACTGGACACAATTTCATACAGACACAGAAATCCCAGAAAATCTAGATCAGAAATACCAAATGCAGGATTGATGCTTGGAGATGTTTTAGGTGCAGCCTGAATAATTCCAGGTCTCCAGCTCATTTCACCCAGGTTTTGACAGATCCGTTCTGTTGATTTTCTTTACCTCTTAGTGCCTGGACAGTGGGACAGAGGCAGTTGTGACCTACACACTGGTCACCATCACCACAGACCCATTTCCCATGTTCTGATGGTGCTTTTCTGAGCTGGTTTCATCCCCAACTTTCATATGCCATCACACATCTCGAGCTGCTGAGTTTCCTCAGGAAATACTATTCAGGGGCTTGTTTATTTTGCTCTTATGAGTATGTTTTGCTACAAGAAATTACACTTAATTATGTTATAATATTTTCAGAACTGTTAATGTTAATATTAATGCACTGAAAATCGTTTTTACTTAATTTTTACTGGGTGTTCTTGTATAATTGATAGGGAATTTGTTATTAAATCTTTTATTTGACTGATTACTTAATCATTCCCACATGGTTATTGAAGACAATCTTACATATAATTAATTTCACTAATAGAGACTCCCCATGTTTTCTTTCCTAGGCCAGTGTCTGCATGGTTATCATGTAATTTAAGGCTTTCCTGGGGCAGCTTTAAATTATGCACATATTTGTATTAATTATATATGGCCAGATTCTGCTACCTTGTATATTGTGGCTAACACCCTCTTCTGTAAGCAGCTCCTCTGAATGCCTCTAGATCCATGCAATAAACAGTGGTGGAAAAGAAGGGCAAATCTGAGGAAAGAATGATTTTAGATTTGGCTGCTTTCATTCACTTCAGACCAGACCTCGCCAGATATCTTCTGTATCTCCATTTCACCACATCTAATCCAAACATACGGGTTCATCCACTACATCACTATTTGGGGATCAGGAATGTCATAGAATCATAGATTCATTAACATTGGAAAAAACCTCTGAGATCACCAAGTCCATCCATCAACCCAACATCACTATGCCCACTAAAACATGTCCCAAAGTGCCACATTTTCATGTTTGTTGAACACCTTCAGGGATGATGACTCTACTCCAGTCACCTCCATCACCTGTTCCAATGCCTGACCACTCTTTCAGGAAACATATTTCCTAACATCCAACCTCCCTCGGCACAACTTAAGGTCTTTTACTCTCATCCTGTCACTTGATGCTAGAGAGAAGAGACCAACACCCACCCTCCTCCAACCTCCTTTCACAGAGTTGTAGAGATTGAGACAGTCCCCCCTCAGCCTCCTATTATCCAGCCTAAATGACTTCAGTTCCCTCAGGCACTCCTCTGTTCTGCAGGCCCTTCTGTGGATTCTTCTCTGCACATGCTCCAGCACCTTAATGTTCTTTCTGTAGTGAGGGGCCCAAAACTGAACCCAGTATTTGAGGTGTGGTTTCACCAGTGCCAAGGAAAGGAGGGCAATCACTGCCCTGGTCCTGCTGGCCACACTATTGCAGATACAGGCCAGGATGCTGTTTGCCTTCTTGGTCAGCTGAGCACACTGCTGGCTCATCTTCAGCCACCACAGTCAAACAGCAATCCCAGGTCCTTTTCCAGACACTCTGATCCAAGCCTGGAGCATTGCCTGGGTTTGTTGTGACCCAAGTGCAGGACTCTCAAAGTACCAATACACAGGGCAGTGTCCACTCCCTTTTCTCACTTGTGAAATGCAAAGACTTAGGTGACACAATATGTAACAAAGGACCATGGGCGCCATGTGGAAATGTGACAGAGAACAAATGATGTCCAATGTCATGAGAAGGCACAAAGTTATCAATCATGTGACATGTCAAATCCATGACAGAATGCTAAGTAATGCACCCGATGCCAATTATTGACTGCTGATGACAAATTGGGTTTGCATAGCTCATCTTTGCCCCCAGACTGGAAGGCAGAGGCAGCTCACATGACATCTAACTCCAACATTCTACTTGTGAGGGAAAATGGAAAGTGAGTTTGAGAAGCAGAGTCCCGAGGAATTAACATGAGCAGCATCATCCTGGCCAGCTGTAATTTGCATTCTAATGACAGCAGAAGAAGGAGAAGGGTCTGCAAAATCTCAGTGTCCACTGAAATCAGGAAATTGGGCACTGGATGAGGCTGCCCCAGGGTCTCCAGTTAGCTGCTGTCCAGCATTCCCCAGGGAGCTGTCCATTACATCCCACAGGGACCTCTGCACAAGCTCAAAGTTTACCAGCTCTTGTGGGGAGGAAAGTAAGGCCAGTGTCTCACCTATTTATAGAACCATAGAATCATTAAGGTTGGAAAAGACCTCTAAGGTCATCAAATCCAACTTTCTAATGATTGTACGTCCTCTCTGCAAGATACTTGAGCCCAGAGCATCCTTAGTGAGGTGGCTTGACTGCCAAGTTTCCATGTAAATGCTCAGCTACGTCGATTGAAACCAGTATCCCCAAAGATTCTTGGTGATGTTGATTCTGTTTCTAGGAGTTGGACTAGATGATCTCCAGAGGTCCTTTCTAACCCCTACCTTTCTGTGATTCTGTGATACAAGAGCTATCCAGTCTAGTTTAAAACTTTTCCACAACTAGATTTGAAATCTGCTGACTTCATCCATTTTAAGGAGGTTGCTGAAATTCCTTCTCCTAAACATCCTCTCAAGTCACATCAAAATTCAGCTTCAATGCTCATGATACATGGCGCTCTCCTAAGAACTGGCTCTGGTCAATGTGTCAATGAAATTGAGTGTTTCTGGGGCAAAAAACCTACCAGCCAACCAACCAAAAATTTAAAATATCTGAACCTAACTCTGTATGAAATTTCCCAATGAGCAGGGACAGTGTTTGGTGCCTGTGGAGGGATGAAATGTTTTACTCCCCTGGGGCTGAGAGACTCAGCTCAAGCCCTACCTGGGTCTTTAGCATTTTGTTATTTTGACTGTTTAGGGGGTTCCAACGAGCAAACAGGTTTTGTGTGAGAGCCCACCTGACCCTCCACTACTTGAGGTCTGTAACCTACCAAAGTAGCATCAGCCCCATCCACCATGCTCGCCATTAACACAGATGATAATCACAATTTCTCCCCGTACACTATTTAAATTCAAAGGCACTGACAAAGCGTAACTCACAGAGAACCATTTAAATTATTATTATTTGATGTCTTGTAAACTCTAGCTTACCATTAAACAGAGTAATAAATAAAAATAACAACTGTCTTTCAAGCCAGCAATGTAAAGAACATACTTTCCAGCCAAAGGTTTGGTTTATTTGGTCATTAAACCATGTCCCAAAGTATGATGTCTAGAGATTTCTTGAACAGCTGCAGGGATGCTGACTCCTCCACCTCCCTGGGCAGCCTGCTCCAATGCCTAACCACTCTTTCTGCAAAGACATTTTTCATAATATCCAGACAAATCCTCCCCTGGCACAATTTCAGGCCATTGCCTCCTGTCCTATCACCTGATACTAGAGAGAAGAGACCGACCCCCACCTATATATGTTGCTAAAGGAAAATACTGTAGCCCCACAGATATTTTAAAGCACCAAAACCAGCAGCTCTGTGGAAGAGCCAAGGACTTTGTCAGTGTGGCCATTCGAAGCAGGCAGGGCAGGAAGGGGTTAAAGGCAGCAGAAGTGGGCAAGGGGGGAGCAGAGCCCCCAGCCTCAGCCCTGCCTTGCCCATGGTCAGCCGCAGCATCGTGTAATTCCATTAGGGTGTGAGATTCAAATGCAGAATTAGCTGTTGCCTACGCAGAATTATGTTAAACATGGCCCAGACTGAAAATCAATATTCTGCTTAAGTAACTGGCCCTCCAGTAATTTAATGAAGCTAAATTGCATTACACGGAGGTAAGGTGGTGGGGGACCATTTTGTCTCAAACCTTCCATTATACAGTGACTGTACAGCTGTATGCCTAAAGAGAAATTAAACACATACACTCATTTCTTCTTGAAGTTGGAACAGTGTTTTTTACACTGGATTACTTGTCTCCTTCCTTAATTTAAAACTACAGTAAATAATTTGCAGCCACATAATTAGGAAGGAGCCACAGTCTCATAATAAGAGGGGAAAAAATTGCTACTGGAGTATTAAAGGATTAATTTTTTTTTTCACTCTGCCCCCAAAAAAAGAAAAGGAAAAAAAAAAAAGAGAAAGAAAAAGGACATTAAATGTTAGATCTGTATTAAAAATGTAATTCTAAAGGGTTTAAATCTATGACATGTCTACACTGAATTAATTAAATTCATGATCTGATCAAGGACTGAGAAGCTACCTTGGAGCTATCTCTTAAAAATGCTATGTATGTACATGTCAAAATAGGAATTAAAAAAAAAGCAGGCCTTTGATTTATTGGCAATTCATGCATGCATTATTGTGCTGCCTCGCCTTGTAGTCAGAGGGAAGTCAAAGTTTTATAAAGCACCTGAAACCTTCTACCACAAAACCTCTTTATTAAAGGAACTTTCTGGCAGAAGCCGACCGTACCGTGACTGGGAGAAGCCATCGCCTATTGAATATGATCATGGTGACATCCGCGACGACTTTAACACGTGTTAAAGCTGATTGACAAGAACAAAGAGGGCACAATTACATTATGCAGCACTTGTACTGCACCCTCTTTTTATTTATTATTCAGCTACAAAAACTTCAACGGGAAGAAACACTTCAGAGTTGGGGTTTTTTTTTGGTGGTGCGGAGACAGAATTAAATTGACAATAATTCGACACCGTGCGGGATGAAGTTATGCTGATTAGAGATTACTTCCCCCACACACACTCCTCCCTTAAATCATTTGTCACATTGCCTTATATGAGGGTAAAACAGACTTCAACCGTGTGGAGCTGCAGTGGTATCTTTGGGGAAATGCAGGCAGCAGAGTAGGTATTGTTTAAAGGGAACAGAAATGATTTGCATGCTCAATCGCTGTTTTTCTTGCCTGTCCAACTGCTGGATTTTTCCTTCTGTACTTAAAAGGCAGTTAAACAAATGAAATTTATTTATGCCACGTCTGAAGTGAAAACAGAGGCATTTTAAAAGCACGTGTCTATTTATCACATTAGAGGGCATCCCTAGGCTGGAAGAGATGTGCCAAAGTAAGCTGCAAGATACAAAATTATCAGGAAAAGTGGCATCAGAAACAGCTCAGAAACTTTGGGTCAGGTTGGTGCTTCACAACAAGCTGCTTCAGTCCAATGAGCGTCAGCATCTCACTGTTCCAGCTTCTTTTGGTCACTGGTTTGCAAATGCTGATGTAGAACCACCAGTAACCCTAATACCATCACAGCAGCAGTGGTGTCTGAAGGTGTTGGGATGTGCTGGATTGCTCCAGTCATTAGTAAAACTGAAAATGAAAGATAAATGTAAAGATAAATAATGCAGGAACATTAATCAATAAGCCAAAACTCTAGTATCAGGCGCTATTCTTGGAAAAGAGCAGTGGTCAAGTCTATTCATTAAGTTATTAACATGAAATTCCATTGCTTTCACTGGGACAAGATTTACAGAGAACACATTGAAATCCCCCAAGCCAGATGACAGGAGTCAAGGAGTGCCCACATTTGTTTCCTCCCACTACTTGTGATCCAAAGCATTACTGATATCTGAATATTCAGGAGATTAGGAGATAGAGAGCTAGATCTGCCTCTACCTAACTTGTAGGTTAGACCTTGCCATAGACCTTCCCCCCCAAGCCATCCCATGAGATGACATGTCTGAGAACACCCATCAGTAGCTCTCCTCCAGCCCTCCCACAGTGATAGAGTTGTGGCTGCAGCACTGCTATTCGAAATTACCACCAGACCAAGAGGTTTATTCCCCCTCCCAGTTATTATTCCTGCAACAATATGGTCCTGGAGGAAGGGGGAATGGGTGCTTAGTTCTGCCTCCATCAAGGCAGGAGCATCTCCCTCACCTTCTGGGAGTGGTCACTATGGACCACCACTACCTTCACCAAAAGACAGTTGCAATGCAATCTAAGATGAAGAATACACACTCTCTCTCTCTCTGTCTTACATGGTATTGATTGGAAGGGAAAAAACTTTCAGGAGAAATTCTTTTTGCACCCTCAAATATCAACTTGCAGATCTATATTTTGCCTCTGTTTTACTCAAAAGATCCTTTGCTGCCTCATTTCTTTTGGAATGGCAATCCAATAATGTGTGCAGGAGCATTTATTAATTATACCTTACTTTAAAGAACTATTTTGAAGGGAATAACAGCTCCCAGAAATCCTGAAACACATCTGGTTTGACTGTTGAGTGCACTATAACCTTGATGGAGCTGGTCCTTCGCAAAGCTGGGCACCTAGCTTGGCATTGCCACTCAGAACTGATCTTTTTCTCCCCTTCTACTCTTAAAACATGAGTTTAAACACATATTCAACAAGGGAAGCACATCCTGTATTTTATAATGTAAGGTCCTTTTGAGCAAAGCAACCAGCAATTTCTTTTTCCTTAAGATGGCCCTTTATGTTTGATGATATTTCCATTGGGATTTTCATTAATGTTCTGTTAAAAAAAAAAAAAAAGAAAAAAAAAAGGCTTTTGGGGGTTTTTAATTCTTTTTTTTTTTCCTTTTCTGTGAAATACCTTGATTGATGAGTTTTGCATTTTTCTTCTGCTCGTATTTACATTTACTGTTTTGATGATGTTAAATTCTACAAATGAGAGCCGGTTTTTAAGTGTTCCTTTCAACACTGGCTGCCTTCTCTGTTTGATTTCGCCTTGCTGATGGGGTGTTGTCAATGCTGAATGCTGGAATTGTTGTTGAGCAGGCACAGCTGGATGAATTAAAGGCTCTGCAGTAACTCAAACCAGAAATTACTTCATCCTGAAACTTTCCATGTAGCTACAGGTCAGACCTGTGAGCAGGGACAGAAATAAAAGGGTTAGCAGAGAAAGAAAAAGAAAGCCAAAAGTCCAAGTCAAAATAGAGAAAGCAGTTTGGAATTGCAGTGATTTCCCTCTCTGTTACCAATGGGCTCTTTTGCAAAGTGAAGCCCTGACAGAGATATTTGATAAGTGATTGTGTTTTAAAGTTTAAATAGAATATGGGGACAGGCTGTGAGAGCTGGGCTTGCTCAGACTTGTGAAGAGAAGGCTCTGAGGAGACCTTATAGCAGCCTGCCAGTACCTGAATGGGGCTACAGGAAAGCTGAAGAGGGACTTTTTACAAGGGCTTATAGTTGTAGGATGAGGGGGGATGGATTTGAGCTGGAGGAGGGGAGATTTAGACTGGAGATCAGGAAGACATTCTTTACAGTGAGGGTGGTGAGACACTGCAACAGGTTGCCCAGGGAAGTTGTGGATGTCCTGTCTCTGGAGATGTTCAAGACCAGGCTGGATAATGCCTTGAGCAACCTGGTCTAGTGGGAAGTGTCCCTGCCCATGACATTAAGGTCCCTTCCAACCCAAACTATTCTATGATTCTAGCATTGGCCTGTGTGCAGATACAGAGCACTGGACACTTGTCAGCTATTAACTTCAGTTATCTCTCAGGTATCCTAATACAGAACTATTTACACATCATGGTGCAAATCCAGGAATTTATTCAAGGAATTTTGCCAAACAAATAACAACAGCAAACAAACAAACAAAAATCAAAGCAACAAACACAAACATTCCTTCCCCATTCATCTAGAGCTCAGCCAAGGTTTTCAATGTGGCCAAGGCAGATTTTACAAGGTAATATATTTAATGAACACAAAGCAATTTCTAAAGTAAATAATAGAACAGGTATAATGCATTTAGGTGCTGTTGTGAGTTCCCTGCCACTTCTTGTCTGGGGTGGGATGGGGAGATTGAGAATGTTTTCACCTGGAACCCATTTCTCCTCCTTGACTTCTCATCTCCCTATAACCATCATACAAGAGTTTGGCTTGGAAGAGATCTTTAAAGGTCATCTAGTTCAACCGCCCTGCAGTCAGCTGGGACATCTGCAACCACAACAGAGCTCAGAGCACCAAACAGCCTGTCCTAGTACAGTTCCATGGATCTACCACTTCTCTGCACAACCTGGGCCAGACTCTCAACGCCCTCAATATCAAGTATTTCTTCCTTCTCTCTAGTCTAATTCTCCCTCTTTCAGTTTAAAGCCATCCTGTACCTTTGCCCTGTAGCAACAGACCCTTCTACAAAAGTTCCTGCTTCACTTCATAAAATTTCTTGCCCTACTGTGGAAGCACAGGGAACTGGAAAATTTCTTTGGATATCAAAACATTTCACCCATTTCCTTCTTTCACCATGAAGGAAAAAAATCACCCTCAACATTTTCATGTTTTAAAGAGGGCAAAGGAGGAGCAGCAGCTTTCCTATGCCTTCTGCCTTTTGCAGATTGTCCTGATGAGTGTGTTTCATACTCTCTGATGTCTGAATATGAATGAAGTGACATCTCCCATCAGTGGCCACCACGGCAAAATTTTTAGCCTTCTCTTCTGGGTTAATGATTGGACTTGAAGATCCTAAAAGTCTCTTCTAATCAAAATGATTCTATGATTCTATGACTCTAGGATTCTATAATTTTCCTTAAGAATGTGTAAAGATCTTGTGTTTTCTCTAGTTTCTCTGTATGTTCCAACCTGTTTAACCTCTTCTGGGCTGGATGTTGTTCACAACAATTTTCACAACCACACAAAGCTTCAGAGTTCCTCCCTCACTAACTGCAGCTGATAACCACGAGCCTAAGATCAGATGTATTTAAAAACAAATGTTCAAAGGTTGTTTGATACGTGCATGTTTGAGGGCCTCTAAAACTCAATGTTCTGTGCTGAAATCAATTGATGTTATCAATAGCCAAGAATTCCCAGAGCTTGAATTGTGGTCTGCTGTTCACCACTGAGATTCTGAAAAATCAACTTCACATGAATACAGACATTGGGGATGAATCTGAGAGGAAGAGTGGCAACTGAAGAGGAAAGGCTGAGAGACCTGGGGCTGTTCAGGCTGGAGAAGAGGCCTCAAATGGCCTCAAGCTGCACCAGGAGGTGTTTAGGCTGGACATTAGCAACATTTTTTTTCACTGAAAGGGTTGTCAGGCATTGGAATTAGCTACCCAGGGAGCTGATTGATTCACCACCTCTAGAGGTGTTTGAAAGTCATGTAGATGTCGTGCTTGGCTTAGTGGTGAACTTGGTAGAATAGGGTTAGTGGTTGCACTCAGAGATCTTGAAGGGCTTTTCCAGTCTAAATGATTCTATGATTCTATGATAAGAGCAGGCTGAGAGGGGATCTTCTCAATTCTCAGGAAGAGCTAGAGGGTGGTGGACAAGGTGATGAGGTCAGACTCTTCTCAGTGCTGCCCAGTGAAAGGATGGGAGGCAATGGGCACAAAATGGAACCCAGGATGTTCCATCTGAACTGGAGTAGAAAATTCTTTGCTGTGAGGGCGCTGGAGCCCTGGGGCAGGCTGCCCAGAGAAGTTGTGGAATCTCTTTCTCTGGAGAGGTTCCAAGCCCACCTGTCCATTTTGGTCCTGGCAAGCTGTTATGGGTGACCCAGCTTTAGCAGAGGGTTGGACTAGATGATTTTCATAGGTTCCTTTCAAACTCTACCATGTTGGGATTCTGGGATTCTGTGACATCAAACCCAAGGTCTTGCTGGGCCGTGTTGTAGTCTGTATTTTTTTCTATTGTATTTCCATATTTTGGATGACTTCTGGTATATTTACACATTTGAAAACTCTTGTAGCTGGAACATTCTGCAGAGAAATGCAGAGCTGATGAGCAGCATTACAAGAATACACATTAGAGCAGTAGTTCCTGGGTGGTATTTGAAATATAAACAAAGATTAATATTCATGTGTGCAAGAAAATCTGTCAAACCAATAATTGCACTCTGCTGATCACCATCATTCCAGCTGGCTAATGGTCAGTCTGTACCCTCAGATTTCCAGCTGTGGTGATGGCAGAAATCACAGTGCATTAGCTCTGGTGTGGAGGTGATGACTTTGACAACAAACTTTTTCTCCTCCTCCCTACAGCTGGTGGCCCCTTACAGGAAGCACAGGTGGTGAGTCCTGCCCCAAAGGGGTATGTGGCCAAATGGTACCCCTTCAAATGTCTCCAGGGTGAGGAAAAGCAAGGTAAGGCAATTCTTGATGGCTGGTGCAGGTGGACCTAACTATCCTGACAGAATCCCAGCATCCCAGAATGGTGGGGGCTGGCAGGGACTTCTGCAGATCATCTAGTCCAGCCTCATCCACAGAAAGTTGCCTAGGATCATGATGTCCAGTGGGGTTTGGAATGTCTCCAGAGAAAGAGACTTCACGACTTCTCTGGGCAGCCTGTTCTGCCTCCCACATGTTTATCATCTCTTCACCTGCACTCACATTGCTCCCCGCCCCTGAAAATAATAGTTTCTTTTAATTCAAAGAATTGAGAAACAACCTGAATTCTTAAGAAGCCTTTTTAGTCAATGGAACTATGGCTATGTTACCAGCTCTGAGCTGGTGTAGAAATAGCTGTGCCATCCTCTGCCCTCCTGGCTTGTACCTCACAGGGACAGTGGCACCTCATGGCCTTCAGCTCCCCCCCGCCTCTTCCTCACCTGTCCATGAGGATAATAGAATTGTTTATGTGGAAGCTACTTTTAAGATAAAGTCCAACCATTAACCCATCACTGCCAGTTCACCACTCTACCATGTGCTTCAGAAACACATCTACATAGCTTTGAAACCCCGCCAGGGATGGCTATTCCACCACTGCCCTGGGACAAGCATTTGATAGCCCTTTTGAAATTGTTCCTTGTGTTCAATCTAAACCTCCCATGGTGCAACATGAAGCCATTACCTCTTGTCCCATTGCTTGTAACCTGGGAGAAGAGATTGACCCCTAACCATCACCAACCTCCTATCAGGTTGTAGGACCACATTGGTCCAACATGCTACAACACATGGCCCATGTGCTACCTGCCCACCCTGCCCTCTCCATCCCACCTATACCACAGCTGACATATGCTGTCTGCAGCCCACACCAGCCCTCCCTTGCAAAGCCTGCTGTTGCTGTGCTCATCTCCTGCTTTACTGGCCCCTCTGGCTTTCAAGCACAGCTCCAATTGCTATTTGAACCTTTTCCAGAACTCCTCACTGTTAACTCATAATTTTTAAGGCTGGTGGGGGATTTCCATGTTGCTATTGCCACAGCAGCCATTTCTTCCCTGGTTTCCTTCATCGTGGGTACACTTTGCTGACATTCTCCAGGCTCTCCTCCTTTCCATTATTATTTTTAGCATTCTCAGTAATTCTTGGAGCCAGTTTTTAAGGTAACACTGAAAGAGCAATGAGATCCCATTTATACAGCAAACACAGTAGTGATGCTATTGGGGAGAAGCCTCCAGTACCCTGTGCTCAGCTTCTGCTCCTACTGTGCAGATCCAGGTGTGCACATGCTTTGGGGTAGTCCGTTGGGCCAACACCTTGCTGGCCTGAAAAATTTGTGTTTTACACTGAGATTCTTTCCTTCAGGATTCTGTAGGCTTTCACTGAAATGTTCATGCTGTGGTTGCTACCTTGTAATGTGTTTTTGACCCAAAATTGCACATTCTTACTATTGATAATAATCATGGTTTTGTGCAGAGACCATGGTCTGCACTACTGGAGCTGAGAGTAGCTCAGAAGCTCTGCCTGTTTGTCCTTCACATTGGCCAAATTCATGAGCCTGTGAACACTGAGGATCACAGAAACCCAGAATCCCAGCATGGTGGGGGTTGGAAGTGACCTCTGGGGATCATCCAGTCCAACCACACTGCTAAAGCAAGGTTACCCTCAGCATGTTGCCCAGGATCACAATGTCCATGTGAGTCTGGAATCTCTTCAGAGAAGACGACTCCACAACCTGCCTGGTCAATCTGTTCCAGGGCTCCAGCACCCTCAAACCAAAGAATTTTTCCCTCATCTTCAGATGCAACCTTCTGGATTTCTGTTTGTGTCTGTTGCCCCTTGTCCTGCCACTGGACATCAGTGTAAAGCATCTGGCTCTGTTCTTTTGCCTTTAGGTCTTTTTGAACACTGATCAGATCCCCTCTCAGTCTGCTCTTCTCCAGGCTTAACAGCCCCACATCTCTCAGTCTTTCCTTCTCACAGAGATGCTCCAGGCCCCTCAGCATCTTATAGCCTCCACTGGACTCTCTCCAGCAGTTCCCTGTCTCTCTTGAACTAGGGAGCCCAAAACTGGACTCAAGACTCCACATGTGGCCTCACTAGGGCAGAGTATAGGGAATGAGAACCTCCCTCAACATGTTAGTCATGCTCTTCTTAGGCACCCCAGCATCCATTAGCTTTCTTGGCCAGAAAGACACATTGCTGGCTCATGGTGAATTTGTCCACCAGCACTTCCAGGCCCTTTTCAACAGGCCATCCCCTAACATGTAGGGTGTTATTCCTTCCCAATTGCAGGACCCTGCACTTGTTGAACTTCATGAGGCTCCTCCCCATTCATATCTCAAGCCTGTCCAGGTCTCACTGTTGCAGACACCAGAAGAACCCATTCTGTCCAGTGCTGTTCCACCACCCTCAGATGTGAAATGTACCACTTGTACACTTGCTTGAAGTTCAGTTTGGGGTTTTGTGGAGAAACAGCTTAGAAAAAGGCCATCAAGCACCAAATCCTTCATTCCTTCTGCATTCCAAACACTTAATGAATGGGAATGTTAGACCTGCAAGGTCTGTGAGATCTGACTCTCTGCAGCTATGTCTCTCTTGGTATTTCCACTTAAAAATTTTATTTTTCAAGGCACCGTAATTGTATGTAAAGTTTTTCTTGGATCTCTAAGACAAAAAAGCCCTAACAAGTTAAAGGCTCAGCCTGGGAGAAGCAGCTGATGAGCATACAGATGGAAAGACATTTTCAGAAGGGAAATCTGAGGGTTTGATACTTTTCTTCTTTCTTATCCAAAATTGCTTTGGTTTTTGAGCTCACTTTTTACAAACTGCAGGATTCACTTCTTTGCAAATCACATTGATTTCAGCTGTGTTTTATTCCAGGGATAAATGTGCTTTCATTATTCTATTAAAAATATATTAAAAATAAAAGGGGGATGACAATATTATCACTTAAGATGAGAGTCTCTGCATACATGCGAGGGTTTATGTTTTATTTCAAGAGGAGCTTCACTTGGATTTCTAGCATATAGCCATGCACCAACCAAGCTATCACCTGTCATTTCAATAAAACATGTATGAAAGCATCCCTAAGCACCTCCTGCCATGTCAGGGATATATGGTGTAAGAGTGTGCCCATGTCAGCAGTGACAAGCTGAACCTTAATGGCTCTAAAACAGTCTTTATGGTTTACTGTCCCTGCAATCCATTTTATAATGAGTGCTCAACTAGGTACAACTGCTCTCCTAGTTTCCTCCTCCTTTCAACTCACCCCAAGGTACCCAGACAAAGGAAAAAAACTCCAGATTGTGGGTGATCCTTACAGAGAAGCTTAAATACTTGTGTAAGACAGAGAAATAAAAAATAAGGCTTTACTCTAATCTGCAAGTTTCCTTCTGTGGGTTTGAAGAGAGGCCAGTATTGATATTTTACTGTAGTTTAGGGGAAAGGGTTTTAATTTTCTCTGGCTGGTACTGCTCTGGACTTAACAAAATGTGGGGAAAGGGAATGGGTGCTGCAAGTCCATGATAAACACCAGCATGTTTAGAGCTGTAAGAGAAGCAAAGTATGAGATTGTAGCCCAATTCTGCACTCTTTATCTGTGAAAAAAAGAACAGGGCAGCTGTGGCAATATAGAACAGCAACATCTATTTCTATCAGTCTCCTAACATAACCCATGGAATCACAGAATCCCAGCATGGTGGGGGTTGGAAGTGACCTCTGGAGATCCAAAATCCCTGCTAAAGCAGGGTGACCCACAGCAGCTTGCCCAAGATCACAATGACCAGGTGTGTAAGGAATCACTCCAGAGAAGGAGAGTCCAGAACTGCTCTGGGCAGCCTGCTCCAGGGCTTCAGCACTCTCACACCAAACAAGTTTCTCTTTATCTTCAGATGGGTTCCAGTTTGTGCCCACTGTCCCTTGTCCTGTCACTGAGTGCTACTGGAAAGAGTCTGGCCCCATCCTCTTGACCCCAGCCTTTAGCTCTTGCAGAACATTGAGAAGATCCCCTCTCAGGATGCTCTTCTCCAGGCTAAAGAGCCCCAGGTTGCTCAGCCTTAAACTCTTTGCATACATCAGTTGAACAAGCTGTTCCTCCTTGTAGAAGGTCAGGGTCTGTCAGATGTCAGGTGCAGGCATGCATTTTAAAGAAAAGCACAATAAGGTTCAAATTTCCAGTGGAGTAGCAGAACTGGGAATCAATAGCAGGAATCTTCCACTGATTCATCTTTTCTCAGATGTACTTATTTTATTTATTGAATAAAAAACATGCACAGAACGAGTGGGTAAAAAAGAAGCCCCTATCTCTGCAGCCCCTCAGCATTCCCACTGCTCCCTATGAGAAAGGCAGCTTTACTGCTTTCTCTGGCTGGGGTTTCATATTCACTACTGCAAACATTTCCATACATGGGTACATGGCTGTCACAGAACCATTTTGGTTGAAAGAGACTTTGAAGACCGTTAGGTCCAACTGTTAAGCGCTGCGAAGTCCACCATTCAACCATGTCCCTCAGCACCACATCTACACCGCTTTGAAATCCCTCCAGGGATGGGGACTCCACCACTGCCCTGGGCCTTCACAACCCTTTGGGGGAAGTAGTTGTTCCTAATGCCCAACCTAAATCTCCCCTGATGCAACTTGAGGCTGTTTCCTCCTGTTCTATTGTTTGGCCCTTGGGAGAAGAGTCCAGCCCCTACCTGGCTCTAACCTCCTATCAGGGAGCTGTAGAAAGTGAAAGATCTGTTCCATGACCCCCAGGAATACAACAAATACAACCTCTTCTTATAATATTTGGGTTTTGGGTTTGGTTTGGTTTGTTTCATTTTGGTTTGTTATGTTTTGAGTCCTTCTGTCCCTTGAATACAGTAATAATAATGATGATAATAATAAACCCATGGAAATTAATTACACCTATAAATTCCTGCTTTAGAGGGGATAGCTCTAAGGAAAGCTGGTCTCCTCAATCCCTACCCATGCTGCAGAGACCCCTGGGGAAATGCATCCCTTCAGGTCCCCCCCCACCACCATCCTCGCGAGACCCAGGAGACTCTCACTGCCACCCAGGCGTTCTCCTTGCACACCACTTCTTCCCAAACCCTACTTCATATAAAACAATCCCAGCTCCTCCAAAGGACACCCCATAGCACTCATGTCCCTCGTCCTCCCTTAGGAAACAAGATGGACCACCTCTCTTATACATGCAGGAGGTTCTGGGGTGCCACCAGGAGGTTGCCCTGGGGGTCCCAGACCCAGGGGCTGGGTACACCCAAGGGGAAGAAGGGAAGGAAGCAACTAGAAACAGCCACTTAACGTCTATTTAGAGCCTGGGAGCATTTGTGAAAGCCATCCCCATTACTGTTGAAAAGATGCAAATTTGGTGAAATAATCAGCTGTATGGCTGCAGGCTGTTTCTCAAGTACCCTGATTCCTTACAGGAGGGAAAGTATTAGTGTAAGACACACAGCAAGGCCAAGTTCATGTTGCTCAGAGGTAGCCCCTAACCAAACTCCACCAAGTGCTATAAAACAAGATTTGTATCCTGGAAAGCAATGACAGTTCATGCAATAAAGCCCCCAACACCCAGCCTCCCTCCCGCCCCTCCTCCTTAGGAAAAAAAACCAGAACCCTTAAGGCTGGTTGCAGGGGTGCAAAAAGCACCGCTCACAGGCATGTCTGATGGGGAAGCAGGGGGGAAAACACATGTTGGTTGCCACCACACAGAGCTCCTCACCCATCCCATGCCACCTACTCAGCAATTAAATCAGTCACCTTGCATCAGAGATTTCATCACGTAGCTCTTCATATGTTCAAGGCTGCGTTGATCTCCTGCAACACAGGGAGAGATCTCTGCGCAAGCCAGAGAATTGCTTTGTGTTTAATGCTGGGGACAGGCGAGGAGGAGTTCTGGCCTTAAAATCCTTGGGAGAAAGCTAAATGAATGAGATAAAGCAAGGTGTTAACCCAGCAGACATCTGCAGGGCTTCCCTCTCTGCCTTCCTTTCCACCTCCCACCTTTAACTGGCTAAACTTGGGGGGGGGGGGGGGGGGGGGGGGGGGAAGAAATGATGCATTTAAGAAGAGGATGAAATTTAACACCAACAACTTCTTTTATATTATTATTTACATTGCATTTCTTATCTTTATTTTGCTGCCATTCTTTATTTGTAATTTATCTTTATAAGCATTCTTTATTTATACCATATTATATTCATTTCTAATTTATTTTAACCCACTGAATTGCTATTTATTGTCTTTCCCTTGTTTACATATTATTTATTATCTTCATTTGACTTTTTGCTATGATTTACCATTTTTCTCCATCATTATTTCATTACTGTCTATTACCATTCTTTCTTATTATTTCAGATCTTTGTTTTGGGGTCTTTATTTATTTAGCATTTGTCATCTTTATTTATTGCCATTATTTATTTACAATTTATTTTAACTTCTTTATTTACCTTAGCTATTTGTTATTTACTTATTATCTATTACCTTTATTTATCAGGATTTAATTACTGTTGCTTACCTTCGGTTTTTTATTATTCATTATCTTTGTTTTCTTATCATTATTTATTTATTACCTGTGGTCCTTAATATTTATATTTTGATTTGTTATCATTATTTATTGATTATTACTTTATTTATATATTATTACCTGTATTGTCTGTTATTTATATTTGTTTTCTTGTCATTATGTACTTTGTATTTTTTACCTTTATTCCTTATTATTTATGATCTTTGTTTTCTTATCATTATTTACTTGTTATTTATTAGCTTTATTTCTTGTTATTTGTGATCTTTCCTATCATTATTTGCTTATTATTTATCATCGTAATTCTGCTGCTGTTATTTATTATTATCAAAATTCCTAGTATTTATTACTTTAAACATTCTGCTAGAATTTATGACTTCAAATATTTTCCTAACAATCTTAAAATGCTGTAATTCACATTTTTTTATGTCAGGAATATCAAAGACTTGTCATAAGACCAGCATTCTTCCTCACGTGTATGAGGTGAATCTTCACTCGGGTCTAATCATTTCACTTCTAGCCTCCCTCCTTAAAATCAGTTTTACAGCCAATGGACTAAA